>NW_028125489.1:0-228277 GCF_965194825.1 Balaenoptera physalus | reverse complement strand
CGTTGGAATACAAGGAAAAGAGGGTTTTTTTGTTCTCTTAATCTTTTTCATTTTAGATGTAGCCATAACACCAATTCATAGTGGATGACCAAGCTTAGACTCTTCCATGAATAAATTGGGGGGGGAGGGTGTAGAAGGATACACACTGGGAGGAAAAATAAGTGTCTCCATCACGTGATGGATGATGCCCAAGCACTCCTGGACGTTAGAGGTGGAAGGGAAGCAGAGACACTGACAAGTACCCAGGGTTTTATTGGGCCAGAGCTGGATGTGAGTTTCCAAGAGTACTGCGGTTTGTACTGTCAGGCAGGCTACTGATAGGGAACTCTTACTTAGATTTGGAATTGAAGCTCCCACCCCCAATTGGGGCTCCCTGGTGGGAAAGGGAAGAGTAAAAAACTCTCTTGCGTTCACAGGAAAACAGTAGGTGTTATGAAGAATTTAAATGTGCTTCCTCCTACCAGCCTCTGGTTTCTAGGAGCTGATTTGGTCTTGGTGAGGATGAGGAGTTAGAAGATGGGGCCCAGTTTTCCTGCACCACCTTGGAGCACAGAGCAGGGTGGTTAGTGCCACTTCGGAAGCAGCTACAGGGCCGTGGTTCCTTTTATTAAAGATCATGAACATTGGGCTTCCGGGGTATTACTGAAACTTCCAGTTTGGGGGGGATCTTTATAAAAGGAAGAGGTGCTCATATGTGAACCCCACAGAAGCACTGGAGAGAGAGTGGAGGAACCAGTGAGAACGCCTGTTCAGTCTGTGATTCTCTGCTGTATGGCTGTACTAAACCTGCATCCGTGGTGGGAAATCAATCTTTGGCGCTGCTGTGTCTCTCTCTATTGGATCAGTAAAGCTCCCCAGGTCTTCATTTGCTTTTAACTGCTTATGATGGAAACCCTGCAGGATGTCACAGCTTGGAAAAAGTACCAAAGAGCATCGTTCCTTTGTAACAGAGAAGAATACTCACCTCTCCACTTAGGTAACGTCGATGAGCATTTCTGACCCCAGTTGGAAATACTTCTTGACGGGTATTTGAGTCATAAAATTGAAGAGGCCCAGAAGCCTGCCTGTGTTGTTCCTAGATGCATGGAAAGCCATGCTTTTTCCTGCAGTGTTTTCATAATATTGTATCTGAATTTAATTCAGCGCAGCCGGTACTTGCTGAGTCTGTCGTGCGGATCAGGCGCTGTGCTGGGCACGGGAGGTATACCGAGAAATAAAACTTCAGTTTATCATCTGATTGGATAGGACAGGCCTGAACATGGCCAGACCCCTCAGTAATATTGGAGCAGAGAGACGGGTTTTCTTTCTTGCTAGAGGGAACAAACCGGTCAGGGCATGTGGGCTGCGTTACAGGTGCTCAGGGGACCACTGGAGAGTTTGTTGATTGGAGAATGATGTAACGTGTTCTAGGGGGTTACCTTTGGCAGCGGTGGGTCTGAGTCTCTGGGGTGAGCGCATCAGTGACAAACTGTGGCAGAAATCCGGGGGGCGTTCAGGGCCTGGAGGATGGCACCCCTGCCCCTACCATCGGCCTCTGCCAGCTAATCTCTGTCCTCACAGTTAGACCACCACGAACATCTGGGTCAGGTAGCGCTGGGATTCTCGTGGCCACGTGTGGGCTCCATGGAGTTTGCAGGAAGGGGGTTGTGGGTGAGGGCTGGCCTCTCCTACAGGAATGTGCTCCTTGGCTGGGTATGAATAGGGTATTTTATCACGTGAATTGCAAAGGTTGGTGACAGCTGTCCAGCTTTGGGCAGCCTCTGTAAGGACAGAACTTGTTTCTGGAAGCTAGTAGCAGACACAGACCCGTTCACTCCCCCTAGAAGTGTGACGTGGGCATGAAGGTCGCGTAAGGAAATAAGGCAGCGTGATGTCCTCCATCCGGGACCCCCCATTTCACGTTTCTGGGATCCCGGCTCCCCGTTCACTCTGCTTCGGGCCCCTCTCCCACCTCTGTGACTGGGGTGGTGAGGGGCTGTGGGGTCTCGGGTGGGCAGGAAGAGAGCCCAGGGAACCACGTGCAGGAATTGCAGCCCTGGCCCACTGGTGTGTGCTCAAGTGAGGCAGAAATGCTGGCTGTGTCCACGGGAAGTCAGGTGTGTGATCACCCCGTGACTGCGTTTTCCTTCTTTTCGTCGTCACACGCAAATGCTGTCTTTCTGAGAGAGATGGTTACGAGCACGGCAGTATTCTGTGCTGTGTGTAGTTCTCATCTGTAGAACGATCTGGAATGCCTCGTAATACTGTTGAAGCTCAATGAGGTGACTTCAAGGCTGTGAAGGATACAATTGATGATCATTACCGATACATTTGTCTTCAGGTTCCTTTTCTTCTGCTGTAGACTGGGAGCCTTAGCATTTCAGCTTGTCTTGCCACCAGTTTTCTGGTTTCCTGACCAAGGTGAATTGTATCCTTGGTAAGCCCTTCCTGTTGGTTCTGAGAATTCCTGGCTCAGAGAGCTTTGTTGTGAAATCGAGTCAACAGCAGTGACTGGTCCTGGATTTAGAGCTCATCTGCTTTAAAATATGTAGCTTTTGGGCTGTCCTGGTGGCGCAGTGGTTAAGAATCCACCTGCCCATGCAGGGGACACGGGTTCAAGCCTTGTTCCAGAAAGATCCCACATGCCGCGGAGCAACTAAGCCCATGTGCCACAACTACTGAGCCTGTGCTCCACAACAAGAGAAGCCACTGCAGTGAGAAGCCGGCACGCCACAACGAAGACCCAATGCAGCCAAAAATAAATAAATAAAATAAATAAATTTATTTAAAAAAATAAAATATATAGCTTTGAAGTTGAATGTTAACATATATATATTTTTTTTTAATGTAGATTTTGTTTTTTTTTTTAAATTAATTAATTAATTTATTTTTGGCTGTGTTGGGTCCTCGTTTCTGTGCGAGGGCTTTCTCCAGTTGCGGCGAGCGGGGGCCGCTCTTCATCGCGGTGCGCAGGCCTCTCCCTGTGGCGGCCTCTCCTGTTGCGGAGCACGGGCTCCAGACACGCAGGCTCAGTAGCTGTGGCTCATGGGCTTAGTTGCTCCACGGCATGTGGGATCCTCCCAGACCATGGCTCGAACCCGTGTCCCCTGCATTGGCAGGCAGACTCTCAACCAGTGCGCCACCAGGGAAGCCCCATATATTTTTTAAATGGTAGCTGATTAATTAATTAGATAAAGTCAAGAGATGGTTTCTTTCACACCAAATGGATGACGAGTATTAGGTAGAGTTGACTAAAGATTTCTTCACCTTTTTTCTCATATATATGTACTCATTGAATTTCCATTCTTATAAGGTGTATACTATTTAATAAATGGCAATAGACCGTGTTTTTTTGCTTTTATAAATGTCACGAAATCCTCAATGGTGTTGTCCCTTGTATTTTCTAATAATTGATCCTGGTTGGCTGGGTGTGGAATAACAGAATCCAGAAGTTCGAAGAGCAGACTTAGTCCTTTTTTTCTTTTTTTTTTTTTTTTTTTAATTTTTATTGGAGTATAGTTGATTGACAATGTTATGTTAGTTTCAGGTGTACAGCTGAGTGAATCAGTTATACATATACCTATATCCATTCTTTTTCAGATTCTTTTCCCATATAGGCCATGACAGAGTACGGAGTAGAGTTCCCTGTGCTGTACAGTAGGTCCTTACTTAGTTATCTGTTTTATATGTTAGTAGTGTGAATATGTCAGTCCCAACCTCCCAGTTTATCCCTCCCTCCCCCCATCCCCTGGTAACCATGAGTTTGTTTTCTACATCTGTGACTCTGTTTCTGTTTTGTAAATAAGTTCATTTGTGTCCTTTTTTTAAGATTCCACATATAAGTGATATCATATGATGTTTGTCTTTCTGTGTCTGACTTACATCACTCAGCATGACAATCTCTGGGTCCATCCGTGTTGCTGCAGATGGCATTAGTTTGTTCTCGTTTATGGCTGAGTGAGCAGGCTTAGTTCTTGATCACATACAGAACTGTTTGCCATTAATCCGTGTGGAGTCGGCATTCTTTTCAGTCCTGGTAAACGAGAAGCATGAATCGTTGGCTGATATGCCGGAGAACTCCTGGAGTAAGTGAAGATCCCTTCACTTTTCAGACATCCTAAAAGGTGAGGAGACAAGAGGGTGAACATATGCACACACAGATACGAGCTGGTTTCTGCCCTTCTCAATAAGCGTATCTTTCTCCTTTTGAAGAGAAACCGTTTCAGAATTTTGAATGAATTCTTCAAGAAGACTCATTACTGGGAGGAATGGAGAAAGAGCTCATTATGGTAATGGTTTCTCATCTGTTCTGTGGTTTGGTTGATGTCATAGACCCTGGGGGCCCGGCTAGGCTCTAGTTCCAGGGCCTCTTTTACTGATCTGAAACCCACACACCACCTTGGTTTTTAGAATAATTATCTAGTGATGTTAAACAGTAAAAATTGTGCTGTTTTAAAGGATCTAAAAATGCATACGGGGACGCGTGTAGGTAGCAGTCATATAAACAAACATGCTTTTTTTTTTAAAACATGCTTTTTTATGTATACATTTGTAGGCAGCATTTTGTCAACTCGGTAACTTGGGATCTTGTACGTTGTCCCTCTCCACTCCCCCCCGAACCCCAGGTTCCTCCCAGGACATGCAGGTGACTGTGGTTGAGCAGAGAAACCACCCGGGTGAGGATGGGCTGAAGTCCCAACGCAGGACCAGAGCCCATCAGAGGGACCGTTTCCTTAGGCAGGGATGCTCTGAAAGGCTGCGAGGGAAGCCTTTTTTTTTTTTTAAAGCGATGCATGTCTTTTATTATGAAAATTGCTGCTACATTACAGCCAGCATCCAAAACAGTATTTTAATAAGCACTTGTCTTGATTATAAAGTAGAGCAGAAACCATGATTCTTAGTGATTGTATCGGTTTCCTAGGGCCGCCGTAACAAAAGTACCACAAACTGACTTACAACAACAGAAATTGGTTCTCTCACAGTCCTGGGGGCCAGAAGTCCCAGATCAAGGTGCCACCGGGGCGGCCCTCCTCTGAAGGGCCTTCCTTGCTTGTGTCCTATCTTCCGTGGTTTCTGACAAGCCCTGACATTCCTAGACTTGTAGACGTGTCACTCCAATCTCTGCCTTCTGTGTGTCTTTGTCTTCATGTGACCATCTTCTTACAAGCACACCCAGTCATTATTGGATTAAGGGCCCACCCTACTCCTCTGTGACCTCATTTGATGAATTCTCTCTGTGTGTGTGCATTTTCTTTCTCTCTCTGTTGTATTTTTATTGACATACAATTGACCTACAGCACTATGTTATTTCCAGGTGTACAACATAGTGGCTCAGTATTTCTGTACATGACAGAATGATCACCACGGTAAGTCGTTAACCATCTGTCACCATACAGAGATACGACATTATTATTGACTGTATTCCCCATGCTCTACATTTCATCCCCGTGACTCATTTATTTTGTAGCTGGAAGTCTGTACCCCTTAAGCTCCTCACCTATTTCACTCACCCCCCACCCCCTCGCCTCTACAACTACCTGTTTCTATGAGTCTGTTTCTGTTTTGTTGTGTTTGTTCATTTGTTTTGTTTTTTAGATTCCACATGTAAGTGAAATCAGGCAGTATTTCTCTTTGACTTATTTCACTTAGCATAATACCCTCCAGGTCCATCCATGTTGTCACAGATGGCAAGATTTCATTCTTTTTTATGGCTGAGCAGTATTCCTCTTTGTGTGTGTGTGTGTGTGTGTGTGTGTGTATACACATTTTCTTTACCCATTCATCTGTTGATGAACACTTAGGTTGCTTCCATATCTTGGCAATTGTAAACAGTGCTGCAATGAACATAGGGCTGTGTATATCTCTTCAAATCAGTGTTTGTGTTTTCTTCAGGAAAATACCTAGAAGTGGAACTGCTAGGTCGTGTGGTAGTTCTGTTTTTAGTTTTTTGAGGAACCTCCATACTGTCTTCCGCAGTGACTGCCCCGGTTTCCCTTCCCACCATCACTGTGTCAGGGTTCCCTTTTCTCCACATCCTCGCTAACCCTTGTTATTTGTTGTCTTTTTGGTGATGACCATTCTGACAGGTGTGAGGTTGTGTATTGTGGTTTTGATTTGCATTTCATCTTGATGAATTCTGTCTGCAACAAACCTAGTTCCAAATAAGGCCACATTGTGAGGTCCGGGGGGTTGGGACCACAACATATCTTTCTGAGGGGACCCAGTTCAACCTGTAGTGGTGGCGATTCCCCACACCATCGCACCCCACCCGTCTTCTCCCAGAACCCCCTGGTGTCCTGACGTGGCTACGTGGCCACGCACGACTCATGCCCATGGCCGTTTACAGGGCAGCCAAAGAAATCCAAACCGTTGTAAATTCTTGGTCTTTGATAAAATGAACGAGTCAGTACGGCAGAGCTGCAGGTGCAGTGATCTGTCACCAGCGAGTTCTGGTACCCAGGCGCGTGTGCAAGCAGGGCGGGCAGCAGCCTCGGCCGACGCTGGGATCGCCTGGGTGGATTCTTTATGTCATGACTTTCCTGCCAGAGGTCTGCAGCTCTCATGGCCTCTCCCTCAGGAGGTATTTTTCGTGTGCTACAGTTCACAGGGGCGTGGGGCCGCTTTGCTGGCACGTGGAGCGCGTGTGGCCTGTGCTCGGTCACGCACGAGCGGGCCGGCGGCGGTGGGCTTTCTCTCGGGACTGGACGGGAGGGGTGCTGCCCACGAGGCCGGGGTTCAGGGGACGGTGTGGACTGTGGGCCCGCTTGCCTGCTCCCTGGACTATGCCGTGACTCAGGCACCTGCTGTTGACGTGGCTAAGCTCCCAGCCACGGCGGGCGGGAGGCCCCAGAGCCGGCCTTCCCGAGTACAGCCCCCTTCATGTTCTCACCAGAGGCGCTTGCGAGAAGCAGCACCTGTGCCCTTGGGTGTTTTTGCTGCCTGCAGTCCCAGGGCCCTTCCGTGGAGTCTTGCCCAGTTTCCTCTGAAAGAAATTGTGTTGTGGACGAGTCATTGGTACAGTTAGACATCTTTTGAGACTCTCAGGCTCTTTTCAGGGAAACATGTTAAACAAACCACACGTATGCTCAGAAATGTTCCGGATTTGGAGGTCTCAGAGCACAGTAGGTGAAACCTTGACCTTGGATTTGTCTCTCTTGGCGGCAGTGGCTTCACATGGTAAACAGGAGGTCACCTGGGTGTCCCGTCAGCGTGTTCACCCCTTGGAGACGGACTTGGGGCCTTGGAGGATTAGCTTGCAGTAGCAGTGTGGGCAACAGGGAATACGGTTTCACATCATAATTACAGCCCCCAAGCAAGATCCAGCTTAATAATTAGAGTCCCAATTAGAGCCTGTGCACATCCATCGCTTCTGTTCATTCTGGGCACTGATGTCAGACTCGTGAGAAAGCCAACCAAACAGAAATGGGAACTTGCATTGGAGGAAAATAATCTAAATTCTGTTATGTAGTAGAAGTAGTTTAAAGCCACAAAGGGAACTCTTTCAGGTAAATCTACTCTTTCATGATGATGCAAAATGCAGCACAGGTTCTCAAGTTTTTATGTCAAGAATTTGCTAAAATAAGTCAGACAAGTTTAGGATTTGCCTCATAGTGAATCAAGAACTTTAAGCAGGAACTTTTCTTCTAATCTAATGAAAAATGCAACCTGTACCATTTGGACATAGAAATGCCTAGCTGAGGAGAGCAAGTGAGGACAGAGACAACTCCAAATATTAACAAAACAAAACAAAGTGAAAACACTTTATAAACTGCAGGGGTGAGAGGTTCAACTATAGAAAGCCCGATTGGAATTTCTAACAGGACCCCTGGTTCTCAATTTATAGTTTAGGTGGGGAATGAGGCCAGTGTCCAAACTCTAATAATCCAAACAATAAAATTAATTCAAAATAAACAAGCAGAACAACAAAAGTATATGTGTTTGTAATATACTTTGTGCATAATACATATATATATACGTATTTATGTATATGTATGTAATCTTCACGTTTGATTGTAGTAGATGATTACAACCAATTTTTCAGTACATTATACTAGAGTAGAATGTTTGTCATCCCCCATTCTTCCAAATAATTTACTGAAAATATTACACTTGCAATTAACTTTTCTTGACTATGTTTCAAAAAGAGTGTAAATTTTCTCAGCCCAGCTTATGTAGTAATAATTACATGTCAGAAATTAAAATGGGATTTCAAAGTAACTTTGTCCTTGGAAAGCTTTGCTTTGCTTTAGTGGCAAATTTCAGGCTGCACATTTCATGGTGTTTATGATGGTGGGTTTTTTGTTTTGTTTTGTTTTGTTTGTCTTCAGTCCTATTGACCTGGACTAGCTAGGTCTGCTAGGCAGTGGAGAAATGGCTCTGCTGTCTCAGATTTATGGTTTAATTTACCCAGCAGTTCTTTAAGCATATGAGGGGCAAATATTCTTTAACCTGTGTTGAAAACTTTGGGCTTCTACTTTTTACTTTCAGCTGAAGTTGGAAACACTTCAGAGGGAGAAAAGATACAAAGATGTATGACAAAGAAGACACGTGATAACAGTCTCTGTCTTTAAGGAACTTGCAATCAAGTCGAGGCATTTAAAACAGAAATACATGAAAAAGATAACTAAGAATTAAAAGCAGAAAATTAGGGGAGTAGCCCCTAAGCATTAGACAATAGTTTGGGGCAGGGCGGGTGAACTCTGGCTGGAAGGCTTAGGAAAGGAGCTGCAATTTGAGTAATTTATTTATTAATTGAAGTATAGTTGATTGACAATGTTGTGGTAATTTCTGCTGTACAGCAAAGTGAGTCAGTTATATACACACACACACACACACATATACTTTTTAATATTCTTTCCCATTATGGTTTAACCCAGGACAATTGAATATAGGTTCCCTGTGCTCTACAGTGGGACCTTGTTGTCCATCCGTGCTGTGTGTAATTGTTTGCATCTACCAACACCAAACTCCCAGGAGCTGCAGTTTGAAACACTGCAGATTTTGCAAGATGGGGAAGAGTAGGTAGGACATTATAGGCAGAGGGAAACAGGAAAGGTGTGGGATCAGTGTCTTCCCCATCCAGCATTTCAAAGATTGGTGATATTTATAAATTCCAAGAACTTGCTATTAGTGTAAAAGAATTCTAGGTGTATCCTGTCACTTTTTTTTTTTAATAGTAATTATTTATTTATTTATTTTTATATTTATTTTTGGCTGTGTTGGGTCTTTGTTTCTGTGCGAGGGCTTTCTCTAGTTGCGGCAAGCGGGGGTCACTCTTCATCGCGGTGCGAGGGCCTCTTCACTATCGCGGCCTCTCGTTGCGGAGCACAGGCTCCAGACGCGCAGGCTCAGTAGTTGTGGCTCACGGGCCTAGTTGCTCCGCGGCATGTGGGATCTTCCCAGACCAGGGCTCGAACCCGTGTCGCCTGCATTAGCAGGCAGATTCTCAACCACTGCGCCACCAGGGAAACCCCTATCCTGTCACTTTTGACCTTCTTCCTCCATCTGTACTTTCCCCCTAAATTGCAATGAGCTAATTTTGAGAAAAGTCAGACTTTCTAAAGGCCAGACTCCATTTGGGCCATCTCTTTCCTTTTAAACACAGTTGTAAGGTATACCAAGTTTTCGTCACTAATTATTTCTCTGAAAAAGAGAAATAATTAGTGACGAAAACTTGGTATACTTTACAACTGTGTTTAAAAAGAAAGAGATGGCCAACTGTTAAATGAAAAACAGAGAAAAAAAAAGGTGAAGGGAAAATGATCTAAGGAACCGAAATGTGTGTTTATTTTGTTTCTTGTTGGTTTTTTTGGCCCCCTTGGGATGGCAGGTACTGCGTCTTGAGAAGGACCACATATGTTGGTTTTCTGCTGCAGCCAGGACTTCCTACAAAGTACGGTATGGCCGTCCTCCGGCAGTGTAGCTGCATGGCCATTTTGCTTGTAGTCTTCAGCGTCTCCAAGTTCACACGTCTGAGGATGGCACCCTGCGACGTGGTTGGGCTGCTTCCATGGCCCCCAGCCCTGCAATCCACCCAGCTCCTGGTGGGACCTGGGGCGGTGCTGGCGAGGACGCACTTTGCTCTCTTCTGCCCTGGCACACAGACCTTTCTGATCGCCTCCTGCTGGAACACAAACAGGGGATCCGTCTCTGCCTTGTTTCCCCAGTTACAGGTAATTAGCTCTGTGCTTTTGAATGCTAGTGCTTGAAATTGCGTGTTCTGCATCTGCCTTATTACGAAGCCGCTCGGCTGCCTCTAGACAAAACATCATCTAAATGAGATTTGCTCTCAAGTATCTGGTATGTGGGAGGAGGCAGCAAAGGAAACAGCGGATATTTCAGATCTATGGAAAAATATACAGCATGGCTGAATAATGGCATCCAGCACACTCACGAATTAAACACATCTTGATCTAATAGCCAGTGGTAAGGAGTAAGCATTTCTATTTTGAACTCTCATTTCAGAGGTGGGGTGAGCCATATAAATTTTCATAGCAGTGATTTGTTTATTTTATGATTTCCCGTCCTGACCCTTTTCTCTTTCCAGCTCTCCAAGAGGCAGGCTATTTGGCTTATCACTGGCTTATTTAAACTTGTGCAATTCAAATATGATTTTTTTTCAAAACACAATTTGTCACGCATCTGGAGTCTCATTTTGATAAGGGCCTTCGGTGTATAGAACTGTACTAAGATTCCAAATACTAAGGTCTGTAAAGGAGTGTCTGTCTACAGGCCGTAAAGATTTTATCTCACATCTTTCCAGAATCTGGCTTTATTAGTACATTGGCGCCAATATCTGATGTAGGTTTTAATCCCGGCAGAGGTGGAGGGCCGGGGGGTGTCCATCCTAGTGTGCCCCAGCTTTCCTTCCCTCATCTTCACTTCCCCTTCCATGAGGGGCTTCACCTTACTTTCCTCAGGCCACAGATGTCTCCCATCCACCCCTCCACCTGCCAGATTAAAAAACAGTTGTGTACATTGATAAATGATGGAAAAGACCTTTATATACATGTACAAACGTGCACATGAATTTCATCTTATGAAAGCTCTTCCTTGACATCTTATCTTCCTCCAGCCACCACCTGTTTCTCTTCTCCTGTGTGAAAAGGATGGCTAAATGGTCTCCAGAATTCACTTCCCCTTCCGTAGTGTGGAGATGTTGCTGGGAGTGGGTGTCCAGGTCAAGTCTGTTTTGTAGCCCTCTTGCCTTGAGGAGGGGTGTGGTGACTCATTTGCTGGTGAGATATGCGTGTCCCTTTGGGAATAGGTGGGGGGAGAGTGGAGCCACAAAGCAGGCGGAGCCTGGGTGTCCGGAGCGTCCTTGGAGGAAACCTTTCTGACAGCTAGGAACGCTGGACTGCGTTGGACTGGTACAAGAGTAAGAGTAAACTTGTATCCTAAAAGCCATTGAGACATGTGGGCTTATTTGTTGTGGCAGCTCATGTTACTCTAACTCAGGGTTCAGCAGCCTACAGCCTGTGAGCCAGATTAGCCCGTTGCCTGTTCCTGTAAATAAAGTTTTGTTGGCGCTCAGCCACACTCATTCAGTCACATATTCCCGTGGCTGCTTTCCCACTACAACGGCGGACAGGAGTAGTTGTAACTGAGACCCTATGGCTGTTAAAGCTGTTTACTGCCTGACCCTTTGCAGAAAAAGTTTGCAACCAGTGCTCTAATATTTGAGCCTCAGATGTCTGCTGAGAATGCAACACCAGGTGCATGAGAAGTACCTCCTGGTACTGTTGAGGGCAGAGGACAACCCCCCATGGACCTGGCCCTTCATTTACTGACATGAGGTCCCCAAAGCCTCCGAACTTCCCCCACCCCCTACACACAGACAGACACACAGACACACACACACACACACACACACACACACAGTCTTAGGGGTGAGAAAACCCAAGGGAAGAACACGCTAACACACCTTTGTTTATCTAAAGGGATTGTCTATCTAATCGATGGTTCTCCAACTTGAATGTGCATCAGAGCCATCTGGAGGGCTTGCTAAACACAGATTGCAGGGCCCCACCCCTGAGGTTTCTGATTTGGCCCGTCTGGGGTGGGGCCTGAGACTCTGCATTTCCCACATGCTCCCAGGTGGTACCAGGAACCACACCTTGGGGGCCACTCACCTATGTTGTTCTGTAAGACTATGCTTTGCACTGGAGTGGACATAAAGTAAATTTTTTTTTCTTGCTCATGATTGGGTCAGAGGGGAGAGTTTGTTTTAGGAGTAAGGTATAATACTTTATGGAGAACTACAGAGCACCTTTTCTGCTCGTCCAAGTAGGGGTGTGAGTTTTGTGACTCTGCTACTCTAAAAGTTTTTAATTAAAAATTTTTTTTCAGTACTTGTGATTTTTCTAAAGCAATGATTACTTGAGAATAACCAAAACCATACAGTAGGATGATCATCCACAGTTTGCTTAAAGCTAACCTAACCACAGACCAGTAAGCACGTGAACAAACACAAACAGCCAGCAGGGTAGCAGCAGGCCGCCCGGCCTGTGTGGGATGCGACCTTGGGTGTTGAGGCACCTGGAAGGTACCACACATGTGTCTATGGGACTGTCTCAGCCCCAGTGTCTCCAGGACCTTCTCCTTGGGACCCTCCCCTCTTTTCTCTTCCCGGCTGCTCTTCTCCTTCTAAGGTAGACCCTGTATGTTTTGTGTTGGCCAGGTTTCTTCTCAGAGAGTGACATGGTGCAGGCCCTGGAGGTGGGGCTCAGATCGAAAGTCTTCTCATTTTTGCCAAAACTGTTACCGAGTCCAGACTCGTTCCGCTCACTGCACGACAGGCCAGTAAATCGGGAGACGAGGTGTTGAGGCAAGGAATAATGACTTCATTTGGAAAGCCAGGACTCCGAGAAGATGGCAGACTAATGTCCTAGAAAACCATCTTACCCAAGTCAGAATTCAGGCTTCTTTTAGTATACTACAAGGGGAGGGGCTGTGGTTGGTTCTTGCAAACTTCTTGGTGTCGGAATCCTTCGTTCTTGCAGCTGTCCACGTAGGTTAGGTCACAATGTTCCTATAATCCTCCAACAAGACAAATGTTATCCTCTGTTCTGAAACTTTTAATCGCTATATGAATGGAAAAGTGTTATACCGTTAAAGGTCATAGACTTGAGAATGGGCTGTCCTATGTATTTCACGGTATGGGCAACATTCTTAACTGGAAGCAAAGACGATAGAATACAAAGGTTAAAGTAAAAGAAAGAAATCTAATATAGAGTCACATTTGTTCTTCCCTGTTACAAAACCACTGGTGGCATCTCAGCAGAGGTCTTGCAATCGAGGAAATGCAGGTGGTAGACTTTAAAATCACATGTTGGGCAAAGGTGCAGGGAGGGGAGAAGAAGAGGGACATGGAGGGATGGCGAGAGAGAGGGAGGGACAGGAGGGGAGAGATTTGGGTCAGGGAGAATATTCTTCACTTGGTACATCAAGCCTCACGCATGTGGCTCTACCCTGAGTCTCCCCATCACCCACCCCCATAGGAGCAGTGGTGGTTTCAGTTAAAAGCTTCCCACCTGCTCTTTCACTGGCGGTTTCTATTTAACTATTTCACGTGTGGCTTAAATAACCAGAACTTGGTATGAAAAAAATTGTGTCCGGGCTTCCCTGGTGACGCAGCGGTTAAGAATCTGCCTGCCAGTGCAGAGGACATGGGTTCGAGCCCTGGTCCTCGAAGATCCCACATGCCGCGGGGCAAATAAGCCCGTGCGCCACGACTACTGAGTCTGTGCTCTAGAGCCCACGAGCCACAACTACTGAAGCCCGCGCGCCTAGAGCCCAAGCTCTGCAACAAGAGAAGCCACCACAATGAGAAGTCTGCGCACCGCAACGAAGAGTAGCCCCCACTCGCCACAACTAGAGAAAGCCGCGCACAGCAACAAAGACCCAATGCCGCCAAAAATAAATAATAAATAAATAAATTAATTTTAAAAAATTGTGTCCTTCTAATGCATTAATGAATTATATACCGGGTGCCATGTTAAGTTCATGCTAATTACATCTTCTCTGCCTGTAAATTTCATAAAGACAGACACTGTGTTTCTTTGGCAGGGTCCATAGGGTAGAAAATGGTGCTGGACCTTGGGGGGTTTAACTTGAATGAGGTCTAGAAATTTGCCTGATGATTTCCATTACCTAATGGGCCAAGCAGATCTCTTATCAAAAAAAGACTGTCTACTTTGTCGTTACGATAATTTCCTGCTGTGGTTTTAGCATAGGTGTCTAGCGCCCCCTTTGCCACCACAGTAAAGGTTGAGATCAGGGGTTAGTAAACATTTTTCTGTAAAGGGCCATGTACATATTTGCAGCTTCTCAATTCTGCCATGCTAGTGTGAAAGCAAGCAAAGACAAGTTAATGGCTCTGGCTGTGTTTCAGTAAAACTTTATTTACAAAAACAGACAGCACCGGATTTGGCCTGCGCATCCGTAGTCTGCCTTCCCCTGGTTTAGTCAGTGCATACAGGTCACCTAGGGAACTTGTTAAAATGAAGTTTATGGTTCAGTAGATGAGAGGTGGCGGAGAGAGAGTCTGTGTTTCTAACAAGCTCCCAGGAGATGCTGTTGCTGCTGCCTCTTAAACCACACTCTGAGTGTGGAGGCTTTAGGTAACATTTGCTTTTTGTAGATAGATTGGGCAGTTGCAAGCAACCAGGAGAGGCTGGTGATGATTCCAGTGAGCTGCACAATTTTACAGAATTTCAGAGAGAGAGAGCCTCAAAAGCTGTATCTAAACTCGGAAGAAGACTGTGGGAATGATGCTTTATTTACTAGTGTCTTCTAACCAAACCAAACCTGTGAACATTGGGTATTGCTTCTCAGGTTTCCTGGAACCCATTTACTTTAGAAACCTTTCCAGAAGAATTCAGGTAATTAAAAGGGAGCCTAGTTTTCTGTGTGACCTTGGATCTATCACTTGACCTTCCAACACCTGGGGGCAATGCAGATGTACTTATCAAATTGTGTCAAGACAGGATCTTACTGGAAAACAGATGTTGGGTCAGCATTTCCCACATGTGGGAGAGCTGAAATCCTGCAGGTAGCTCATAGTCGACCTATTCATAATGATGACTTTTCCAAATACGAGAGCTTGAATACAGAGGACTAATTGCTTTCAGATTTGGGAAAGGTTAAAAAAAAAAAAAAAACCCAACAAAAAACCTTGCCAGAGCAAGAACAACTGTAGAAACTGTAACAAACTATGAAACTGTCTTTAACTCACTATCTTTAGTTGTTGTCTTTCTAAAGTATGAAACTATGTTTAAAAGGATAAGCTTTCCTAAAAGTCTTCCTCCAAGCGTTTACAGTGACTTGTGCTCGGACCACACTGCATACTTGATAGTGCAATATGGTTCCGCTCATTGGAATCATCACCGGCCTTCCCCACCTTCCTCCCCTGCCCTTCCACCTCTGCCCAGTTCCAGTAATTCTTTCCATGTGGAAATGAGACGCTGCCAAATTTGAGAGACCCCTTTCTCTGGTGGATTGTTGGAATCAATTCCATGTGTATAACTTATCTGGCAGTTTTTACGACACGTGGCCAAGGGGTCTGGGATTATTTTAAGTTTCAGGTTTTAAAAATAACAGGCAAATTTGACCCTCTTGGAGGATTTGCTACTACTGGGCACTCTCCTGGGACATTCAGGTAGGGATCAGGTCTCCTCCTGTCATGTCCAAGCCCTCTCCCAAGGAAAAAGACTTTATGTTGGCGACTGTTTGTATAAGGCATTTGTTTTGGTTGACCTTTCGCCTGCTGTGTTAATGGTGTGGAAGGGGCTGCCTGGGTAAGAACGTTCTAGCTGTGGCTCCTTCTAGGTTTGGGTCCCCTCAGAGGAAGCGTGGCCTCAGGGTTAGACCCGGAAAATGTCTCAACAGATAGTCTTATGGCCTCCCTCTGTTTCCGATGTGCCTGCCCTTCGTGTAGCCATTTTCACGTTTTGTAGAACATATGTAAAGTGTTGTATCTTACAAGGGAGTGTTGGTGATAAAAGCGTGGTTGTTTATTGTAGCATGACAACCCCAGCAATGCCTGGCTTTGGGAGGCCCCACAGAAGTTGACAGATTGCCTTCAACTTGTACTTCTGAGAGCAAAGGGGCACAAAGTGGGGAAGCAGAATTCTCTCAGAAGAGAAGGGAGTGCTGTGAGACTCCCCGCGAAAGAGCAGAGATCGATAGCTATTTTGCTTTGACTTTCTGTGGAAAGTTCACTCCATAGACTAGAGTCAAAGACATTTTCTTCTAGGTACCACAAAAGGTGAAAGGGTCGCTTGTGCTTTTGGCGCTGCCTGAGTATTTTGGCTGTGGACACTGGCCAGTGTCAGGCTAGGGGAAGTCTTTATAAAATAGCGTGTGTATGAAAATTTTATACTCTTGAAATGAATCCCTTATTATTTGTTTAATCTTGGCTCCACCACCAACATCTGAGTCTTAGTTTCACATTAAAAGATAATCTACCTTGAATGCTTCTTTTGAGAAAGAATATACAGATAGAAGCATCTGTCATGCAGCTAGGTTCAAATAAACAGTAACCATTGGCTATAAGTCATTTTGAATTAATCATATGTGCAATTCAGAAGATTTCTCCTGGTTAAGAGGAGAAAAAATAGCATGAGCATGAGGGTGTCTGTTTCCTTTTAACTTTTGCTGTTTATAGTGATGGCATTTCTTGAATTGATCGTCTCTGTGGTAGGCTGTCTGGGCTAGAACACTCTGGGTTGGGCTACTCATTGTCCTGGGTAAATGTGGGAAATGCAGGAGTTACGTGCAAATGTGCCCATACATTTAATAATGAGTTTTGAGGACTTCTGAAGAACTGGAGGAATGTGGGGTTAGATGCTTTTGGAGGCTCAGGTGAAGGACCCAGCTTCTAGGAGATCCCAGGAGCAGCAGAGTTCTTGGGTCTGGTAGGTGGATGCCAGCACGTGTGTATATCCCACAAGAGGAAGAGCAGAGGAGACACAGAATCATAGGTCCCACTGGCGAGCAGGCTTCTGTTCAGACTTTGCCCAGGTGGCCCTAGAGGACAGGACTGGCCACGTTTTATCAATTCTGAAATGTACATTTTTGTAGGATAGCACGTTCTGAAATCAGACTGCTTCTCACAATCAGCCACGTCTCATAATTATTGGCATCTTTTTCTTCTTATGTAAAATAAAGGTGTGTCTTGTAGTCGAAACCCTCTTATGTTTGGTGAAATGTGGTAGATTTGGGCTCCTTAAGTTGGAACGAGAAGGCAATAAAATGAATTACTTCCGTCTTCTGGAATCAGAGGGCCAGAGAGAAAGAAGATGAAACATTTGTGTTTTCCCCAGCTGACAGTTCTGCTCAAGGCAGAGAGGAAAGGTCAGCGTTCCTTATCTAGAGCTGTGGTTCTAAAGGGGGGTTCCGGAGCAGCACCACCATCACCTGGGACCTCGTGAACCAGAAACTCTGGGGGCAGCCCCACAGGCTGGCTTTGAACAAGCCCTCCAGGGGATCCTGACGCACAGTCAATTTGAGAACCACTGAACCGGGGCTCCCACAGTTGTTTTCCTGGAGGGGTGTTGTCAGAAGCATCCGGTGTGGGATCTTTAGTGTTCCTCCTCCCCTCACTTCACCTTCAGTCCGGATGGAGCCGTTCCCTCCTTTGTAATTATCTGTCCTTCCTGCGTCACGTGGTACTACGCTCTCTTTTCTCATCCCACCTCTTCCGTGACTTGTTTTGCAGGCTCCCCCTTCCGTCCGGCCCTTAAATGGTGTTCTTCCGCAGGTCTGGTCTGTGTCACCTTTCTTTTTTCACTCTGCACTCTTTCACTGGCCAGTCCTCTTGATGCCAGCGGTTTCAACCCACTTCTCTGGCAATGGCTCTGGCATTTCTCTCTCTAGTCTGGGTCTTTGCCGCCCCTACCCGCATACCCATGAACGTTCACAGGTACCTCACACGCAACCCATTAAAACGGTCCTCCTTGTCTTCCTCCTCAGACCAACTTTTTTCTTCCTGATTTCTTTCTTAGTGAGTAGTTCCAGCATCTCACTTATTGCTTAAGGTGAAAACTTGGGTATTTTTGTACGTCTCCCTCTCTCTCAGGACTAACATTCGTTACCCACCATCACATCGCTCCTACCTCTTAATGTCTCTCCAAGGCATTCTGCCCTCTCCGTGTCCACTCCCTGTGACCCTAACTGGGTCTCTTATTATCCTTTGGAATATTGTGTGGCTCTCCCTCTGTTTTTTCCTGCCTCCGGGCTTACTCCAATCCCATTTAATCTCTCCATGTTGGTCAGATTAGAGTGACATTTCTCATGTGCAAAACTGGTGATGAGATTCCTTTATTAAACAGTCTTTAATGTCTTCTCATTCGCTCAGCGATATTTCCCAGTCCAGATCCCTTCCGGAGCTCTGCTCTTACGAGATTGTCACCTAAGTTTGGGAACTGCTGCTTAAAGTTTTTCCCTTTGGAAACTCATAATCACCTTTGGCATTTTAAATGTTTTGGAAAGTCCTGTCGTCAAGAAACTCATTTAGGTTTGACCGGGCATTTCTCATGGTCTTGGTTGACCCTGCACCTCCCACATGTCAACCTTGTAACACCCCGTGGCATTTGTGTCCTCAGTGCCTTCTGGGAGAGGCTGTACTTTCCATGAGGCTGGTCATGAGCTGACCCCAGCTTGCTCTTTAGCCTCATTTCCCGTAGCTCCCCGATCACATTTTTACTGGTAGTGATTTTGAAGTCTACTTCATGCTCTTGGACTTTTAGCCTTTGCTTTGACCTCTGAATGCAGTGCCCTCCATCCTCCTTGCCCCCTGGAGAATTTCTTCTTGTCATTCAGATCTCAGCTCGACTACCTTCTCCTTCAGGAAGCCTTCCCTGACTCCTCTAGACACAGTTGGCACCCTGTCTGGCACCTTTGCGTCTTGTTTACACTTTTATCATCATCATCTCCTTACAGAGTGTACCCTTCTTGAGCACAATGACATTGGTCCAGCAGAGTGTCTACATAGCACAGATGTTCAGTAAAGACTATTTGTTGTGAAATGAGAATGTGAGTAAGTGATTGAGTAATGGCACTTTCTGGCTGTCACGATGTTAAGAGCTACTCCTTGTAAGACACTTACTGCACAGGAGGGCTGTTTTAGACACACCGTCTATGTTAACTCATGTAATCCTCCTGCTGCCCCTATGTGGTGGGCACTAGTGTTATTATCCCCATTGTTCAGATGGGCTGAACGTGAAGGATGTTTGGTATGGCCAGCCTGTTTTCTGCAGGGGAAGGTGAAGGGGAGCGCTCATCCCTGTGAGGACATTGTGGGGGAAGGAACAGATATCTTTAGGAGGCACTTCTCTAGAGAAGCAGAATAGATACCTGGAATGATCTTTTTTTTTCTTATTGAAAAGGAAGAATTTCTCAGTCTCCCCTAAGAAAATGAGTACTTCCATTTTGTTAAGTAATCGGCTGCTGGGTGTTACTTGCAACTTGCTGGCAAATTTAATATATAGTTTCCTGAGCTGTTAGTGCTGAGGGTCTTCTTTTAAATGGAACGGGTCGTTTGGTAGCAGTGGTTTTCAGCTGGGGGCGATCATGCCCCCAAGGAGACACTGGGTAATGTCTGGAGACATTTTCTGTTGTCACAACCTGGGGGAGGGGGTGCTCCTGGCATCTAGTGGGCGGAGGCCAGGGACGCTGCTCAGCGTCCTACAGTGCCCGGGACGGCCCCCCAACCCCGTGGCCCCGGCACCACAATAAAGGGTGATTTGGCCCAAATGTCCCCAGTGATGAGTTGAGAAAAACTTGAAAAAAGTTGATGGTTATAGGTTCAAGCTTACAGTGAAAGAGAAATTAAACAGAAAACTTGGAGGTCTAAACAAAGCAATGGGAAGCGGCAAATAAGGCCTCGTCAGAAGTGGGCTGTGTGGGAGTCCCTAAGTTTTAATGAGCACAGCACAATAAAAGTCATAAAACTAAAGGAAGGTGACCCCCCCCAGCACTCCATTCAGTATTGGCAAAGGAAAGCAAAAAAGCCCCCAGCCTTGAAAGGTAGGATTAAGGAAGTTAGTTACTTGCAAGAGACCTTTAGACTATTTACACTTGTTTCTGGAAATCTACAAAAAACATACACTGAAGAATTTTCTCTAAATGTCATTCTTAAGGCAGTGTCCTAGAAATGTCATTCTTGAAGAAATGTCCCAGAATGATACTAGCAGGAAAAAAGATTGCTTTCAATAAATAGGAAAAGGGGAGTCAGATGCATGACCAATGTGTGTCAGATCTGATGATGGGTCCAAGATGTATAAGACTTGGCACAGAAATGGAAACTGTAAAATATCTTTAAGTATCTTAGGGAAAGGAGGCCAACCGGAAGAGACATCTCCACATTGGGCAAACATAAAAGGAGGTGTTTGTGACAGTCTGTTGCATGGGGGAAGAAAATACGAGACCATTTTGAAAGAATAAACAATACGTGTCAGTGTCAGAAGGTCTTTAGCATTGTCAACACGCATACAGACCCTTCCTGGTGCTCACACCCAAGCTGTGTGGTAGGTGTCCCGCGTCAGAAGCAGGAGGAGAGGTAATCCGAGGACAGAGCGCCCAAGACACTGGCACGTGCCTGGCCTCGCTCACGTGTGGGCAGGCTGATCTAGAGATTATGTCGTGAAGTTTATGGAGAGCCAACCTCCACAGGACATTTGAGTAGCTTAAAAAGAAGTCTGAAAACACACAACCTGTTAAAACCAAGCGTACTCCTCCAAGCACAACGAACCGCAAGAAAATGTCTGATTTGTATTTGTTGTTTGCTATATTGTGAGGTCAGAACGTTGTCCCTGTCACATCTGGCAAAAAGTTGACCGCCCCCGAAAAAATAAATAAAAACGATCAAGAAGACTATATGGTTTTATGTCCAAGTTTGATAATGATAGATGTTTTCCTATGTACGTATTTTTGTGCTGTACTATATTCCTGAGCGGCAGCAGTACTGGTAAGTCATTTGGAAATACATAAATAAGCATACTGCAGATGCACACTCCGGCTTGACCATTCAGGAGCCTTGTGGTCTACGACAAGGCACTTGTGTTTCTTTCTGGTGACTGATTGTTTTTTACGCTAAGCTTTGTTGATGTGTAATTTGCATCCAGTCAGACACATCCACTTTAAGTATATGGTTTGAGATTTGACAAACGCTTATAACCATGTAATCACCATCACAATCATGATATAGAATTGTTCCGTCACCCTCCCAGAGTTCTCTCTTGTCCCTTTGTGGTCAGGCCCTCCCCCTCCTAGCTTCTGGCAGCCACCCATCTCATCTCTGTCCACAGTTTTGCCGCTTCCGAAATCTCATGGAAAGTAAATCATACAGCATGAGGCTTTGGTGTCTGGCTTCTTTCCCTTGGCATAACACCTCTGAGGGTCGTCCAATTTGTTGAGAGCATCAGTGGTCTTTTCTTTTTACTGTTGCATAGTCTTCCCTTGTATGGATGTACTTACTGTAGTTTGTTTATCCGCCCATCAGTTGAAGGCCATTGGGTTGTTTCCAGGTTTGAGTGACTATGAATAAAGTCACTGCATACTTGTACACCTGTGTCTTGGCGTGAACACGTGATTTCATTTCACTTGTATACATCCCCAGGAGTGTGATTGCTGCCTCGTGCATTAAATGAGTGTTCAGCTGTGTAAGAAACCCACCAAACTGTTTTCCAAAGTTGCTGTGCTGTTTTACTTTCCTACCAGCAGTGCGTGAGAGTCACAGTTGCTCTACCCCCTTGCCAGTCTGGGTACGGTCGGTTTAAAAAAGTTATCCATTTAATAGTGGTATTTTATTGTGATTTTAATTTGCAGTTCCCTAATGGCTAAAGATGCTAAACATTTTCTCCTGTGTTTATAGGCCATCTTTATCTGTTCTTGGGTGAAGTGCACTTATACTTATTGAGCGTCTATATATATACATGCAGAATGACATTTGTGTTGATAGGATTTTGTTTTTTAGTATTAAAGTGAAATAATGCAAATGAATTTTTTTCCTTTTTTTTTTTTTTTTTTTTTTAAAACCCCATGCCTGGTACATAGCTTTTCCTTAACTAGAACCTGTTTGTTTGTTTGTTTGTTTTAAAATAAATGGATGGTTATTGGACAAAGAGTGACTTAGGAGTTATGAAAATTTGACAAACTGAATGATGCTTTTTTCTCAGTTTTTCATGAGGGTGGACCTGGAGCCCCAGGTCTAAAGATCTTTGGAGGAAGGGAGGTGGAAAGGGGGTGATGAAAACTTGGATATGGAGATGGATAGCTGGAGAATGTTCCAAAGAGCTGAGCAAGTTTGCCACACGAAGAAATCAGCCCTTAGCACATGGGCAACCAGCAATCATTGAGGATGTGAAGATGAGAATGTCATCGTTAGATCTGAGTTTCAGAAATGCAAGTGGGACAGTCCTCTACCATTTAACCTGTTTTCCCTGTATGCTCTTGAGTGTGTCAATACGAGCAGCATCCTGTTAAGTCAAGACAGTTATCATTTCAAAACCTAAAAAGTATGGAGGGGTCAACTCTGTAGACTTCTACGAAAATGATCATCATGCCAGGCATAGTTACCTCTATGGGGTTGATAAAGCTCCATGGACCCAGATTATCTTCTGCATGAACGCAGCACAAGACCTGAAGACGCCACCATTTGTCCTTGACATCTGACCTTAATCATCTTCACTTGGTCGCCTATCGTTCTGTTACATGAATGCAGGATGACATATTATCTCAGTCTTTTTTGTATGCTCTTTATTTCTCCTGTTTCCTTTTTGCAATCATAGCTGTTGTAATTCCCCATGGAGGCATAAATATATTCTGCTTAAAAGCAATACTGCTAAAAAGTATGTGCACTAAAAATGGGAAGTCTCAGCACATTCAACACATCTTGATTCAACACATATTGTTGGAGCACCTATTGCCAGGAATTCCCATGCACTGCACTTAATATTTGGGATAAATATATCCATGTATAAAACATGCAGAGGTGCCCAAGGAACATGGCTCTGCATGCTAGCGGAGGGAGAGAGGCAACGCGTGACAATAACAAATAACAGAATTATATGCTATGTTAGAAGATTGTAAGTGCTCTGTGGAAGAGCTCTTTAAAATGCTTCTGTGTGGGGCTTCCCTGGTGGCGCAGTGGTTGAGAATCTGCCTGCTAATGCAGGGGACACGGGTTCGAGCCCTGGTCCGGGAAGATCCCACATGCCGCGGAGCAACTGGGCCCGTGAGCCACAATTACTGAGCCTGCGCGTCTGGAGCCTGTGCTCCGCAACAAGAGAGGCCGCGATAGTGAGAGGCCCGCTCACCGTGATGAAGAGTGGCCCCCGCTTGCCACAACTAGAGAAAGCCCTTGCACAGAAATGAAGACCCAACACAGCCAAAAATAAATAAATAAATTTATTAATTAATTAAAAAAAAATGCTTCTGTGTGGCTTGGGTAGCGTTGTGACCCTTGTGCTCTTCCATGGCCAGGGCCATTTACGCCACAACTGGGATTTGGTCCTCATGGGACAGGACAGAGAGCTGTGAAGCTGTGATAGCGAGAAAGGGTCAGGGGCGTGAAGAGGTAGGGAGCTTGGGAGCCTGTCTGCACAGGGTGTTGGAGGTGGACATGCCATCCACAATGGAAAAAGGAACCTCCTGCCTCCCATTGGAAAAGCTATTTGTGCTCTCCTGATTTCAGGATAATTTCACACCGAAGTTTCTCAGGGGCTGGGTGTGGGGAAGTTGAAACAGAATTTTCAGACGTAAATACTGTCTGTAATGAAGTCTGATTGCTGTGTCTGTAAGTGCAGATCGAGACCTTCTATAACAGAAGACCTGAAACGGCCCCTGATGCAGCTCAAGCATAAATTGATCTTTTTGTTGTGTTGTTTTTAATTCCACCTACAAATAAGAGTTTCTTGACATGTTACTTTTGGGTATTTCACAACTTAATTTGGTTACGCAGAATGTTCTTTTGCTTTCCCTCTTTCTTGGTAATAAAACACGCCTGGCTGTTCCTTCAGGGGCAGCTCTGCCTCTGTCCTGTTGCTACTTGTGCTTTGAATATTCCTGAAGAGAGAGGGTTCACTTGGCAGGCGTACATTATGACCTGGTTTGAAAAAGAACTCCTCCCCACAAACACATTAATTTCTAGAATGTAGGCAGGCTCTGTTGGGTGATACAGTTTTCATCTGACACATAAAACATGCCAACAGATTTTTTTTTTCTCTTACAAGCAGAATAGAATCTTGTAATGCCATAAGCCATCAGATACTTCTGCTTTCCAAGTTTGAATTACTCCTTTTCCTCTTGAAGCTAATGATTTTATTAGGATGAAGGTTTTCTGCGTATAATAGATTTCTTTGCTCCTTTGCAGAGTTTGAGTGGTGTGTAATTGAGCCTTTAGGTAATTAGCCGTTGCCGATAGGCTAGGTGCTAGGGAGATCAGATGCAATTCCACCCCCTCTCATTATATTGTGTGCACTGGCCCATGGGTAGAAGTTTGCCAACCCTTGGTGAAGATGATGAGAAACAATATAAAATGTCAGTTAAAAGCCAGAACTTAAGAATCAAATACACCTGGGTTTGTATTTCCATTTTTTTTTTTTTTTTTCCATTACTTGCTGTGTGATCTTGGGCAGGGAATTAACCTTTCTTTGTTTCAGTTTGGGTTTGCTCATCTTTTTAAAGAAGACAGGGACAATAATGCTGATTTTGCCAGGTTTTATAAGGATTAATAATAATATGTGTAAAGCATTTATCCTGGTTCCTGGCATATTATAAATGATGTCATCGGTAGAAAATAATTGTGTTAAATTATTTAGAGCTTTAAATTTTAAATATGAAACATTAAGGTCTACTTATGTTCCAGTATCTTATTGTTCTTAGACTTTGTCTCTGGATCCTCAGATATACAGGCAAATAAATAGCACATATACCCAGGCTGCCCCAGCACATGAGGACAAGTGATGACTATGGGAAGTCAGTTTGCTTGTGGCAGAAACAGAGTTGTCATATAACTTGAATTCAGCACCACTTAAGAAGTCCTTGTTTATCAGGAAAAAAGTCTGAAAAAGTTCTCAAAGTCCTTTGCCCATTCTTCTGTTTTACTGTGTGCCTGTGTAGCCGAAGGTACAGGTGGACCTACTCTCCCTGGTGATTTGATGCCATCTAGTAACATAGCTGAGGGATGAAATGCAACGTGAGTCTCTAAAGTGTTTCTTTTGTTTTTAAGGTTCAAAAACAAATAAAACATGATGCCTTTGACAATTATTAAAGACCATAGCTGAGTCTGTGTTGTGGGCATAAGATCTTTGCTTTCAAAGAACAGAGCTTTGCACAGTTTTCTCATGTCTACCGGAAAAATGTATTTTGGTGTTATTTACAAATACAATTATTTTCTCCCAGGTCCTATTTGAGTCCTAATTTTTGCAGAAAAGACATATTCAGAAGCGTCAACCTTTTCCCCAGACTGTTGTTCTTTGATTGCCATGCATCTGTTTCACTTGTATTTAAGAAAGGCAGTTAATCTCAAGATGTAGCTAACAAAGAAGAGCGTGTATCTTTGATGATGGCATCAAACTTTTTTTTTTTTAACCACCATCCACCCAGTGTCCCCTCCACTTGTATGTGCATTTAGAGTTGGCTGCACCTTGTTTGGTCACTGCTGTAGAAGTCCAGAAAAGATTTTCTTCCCCTCTTTCCCCTTGGGTTGCGGTTGCCATCACATTTAAAGAGGCATTGCTGCATGTGTAAGAATAAGCTCAGTTCCTACTCATCCTTAAGTATCAAGCTCAGGGGTCTCTGCCTCCAGAAAGCCTTCCTGATCGTTCCATCCACCTGGTTTTGTTCGGAGGCTCTTGTGGGTCCCCCACCACAAGCTCTGCTTGCTTCTCCTATGGGATCACTATGGTACGAATATTACCTGTGAGTCCTTTGCGTTCAGGTTCTGTGCTTTCCATGGCTGGAATAAAGTAGGAACTTAATGTATTTCTGAATGCATCAGCAGAGCACTTGAGAGTTTTGTGCTCGATTAAATCATTATTATTTTAAATGAGATAATTCATGTATAGCAGTCACATAGTGTCAGGCACCTAGTAAGTACTTGGCTAGTTTTTATATTAGTTGGGATCATTCAGCTGAAGGTACTGGAAAACCCAACAAACAGAGGTTTAAACAGAGAGGGATGTTCTTGCCTTGCCCATCGTGAAGACTGGGCGTAGGACGTCATGGTGGGCGTGGTGGGACCGTGGCTCCGTGATACAGGCAGGCACTTCCCATTTTTTTTTCTTTTCTCCACCTGGCATAGGAGGATGCCTGTGTCCTCATGCCTACATGGCTGTTGAGTGGCTACTGCATCTCCTGGCTCAGGTCTCTGTATGGGCAGGAAGAAGGAAAAGGAACAGTGGGACCAAGAGTGTAACTTTCCTTGAAGCCGCACTTACCCTGTGGCTTTCACTTACTTCTCATTGGCCAGGACTAAGTCAGTTACTTAACCAGGGCTGTGGAAGGGGCGGGATCAGCCAACTCAGAAGGTCTGTTAGAGTTCATTGTTTTACTTCTGCACTGCTGGCTTGCAGAGGGGGTTGGGGGAGTATGTGTTGATGGTCCTCTCAGTGGGCCAAGGCGGTGACAGGTTCACACACCACCCCCCCTGCCTCACTCTACGTTGCTCTCCTTCATTTCCCCTCCATGTTTCCTTCCTCTCCTGTTTTCCTCCCTCCAGTCTCTCATTATGGCTCAGTATGGTCTGTGGTCCATCATCAGCATCCCCTGCGAGCGTGTTAGAGCTGTAGGGTTTCAGTTTTCACCCCAGACCTCCAGAATCAGACACTTTGACAGTGGGGCCCAGCAGTCCGTATCATGACATGCCCCGCAGGGGCTTCTGATGCGAGCATGAATTTGTCAGCTCCTGTTTTCTATCTCTTGCTCTGGGTGTTCTTCCAGGTAACTGGTCACCTAGTGGAATCAAAGCATTCCAGAAATATTTGTGTGCTTGACCATTTCATATTGTGTTGTTTAAGAATCAGGTGAGTTTATATTTATAATCCAGTTTTTAAAAATACTAGCTGACTTGAGTGGCTCTTGGACGGGATGAGTTTTTCATTGTGTGTGGCCCTTGACTGGGGGTAAAAAATGGAGTTTCTAGTTCTTGCTCAACATGCAGCAAACAAGTTTGATTATTATTTTTTTCTTTATGGAAATATTTGATTGTGTATTTGAATAGGCCTAATGGGCAGTTAGTTCTCATGTTATAAAGACTGTATGTACACACACACACATATCTCAAAAGAATACTGGAAGAAAATATTTCTAATTTTTTACTATAACTTTAGTTAAAGCAACAGCCTTAAAAATAGCAATCATCAGGAAGAAACTGTTTATGGAATCAGATGCAGACAACTTACTTTTAGAACAAACACCTTGCACTTTCAATAAGAAAAAAATAAATGATTGTATGTGTTTGAGGTGTGAGATAAAATTAACACGAGGAGGAGAGGAACAATGCAGATTGTGTGGGTAGGAATTTATTTTCCTTTCGGGTTCCAAGAGTCAGCGCTATTATCAAACTAAAAATTGGCCCTCTTCCAGGAAGACAAGGTTTTGTGCCAGCTTTGTTTTATTATTATTCTTTATGCTATTATTTTTGGCTTGCAGACAGCAGCTTTCTGCAGCAAGGATTCACAAATGGTTCTTCATGTTTGATGTAAATGTAAAGTCTGTCAATTCCTGAGCCTGCATATTTTGCAAAAATATCATGCACCAACATCTTCATTCTTGTTTGGAATGGATTCAGGAAAATGTCCTTGGCTCCAAAATAGCTTTAAATCAGGTTTGGACGCTCTAGGAGGCTGGGCTTGGCTCTAGCCTCCTTTCCTTCTGCCGCCTCCAGTAAGGGTGGAGATCTGTGGGCATCGCTGCCTGAAGAGACTTGGGCCTAGAAATAAACAGAAAGCTACGTTTTTCCATGCTACCTGGCTCTGAACCTTTTGCATAATCAGACATGCGTTGTCTGAAAGTAACATACGAAAGTCACATGTGAAAGGCAAGAAAAACAGAGCGAGGAAGAGATGTCTGTCTCACCTAGAGAGTCTTGCTCACCTCACCAAGGTTTACTAGCCCTGTGCACACCTGTTTCAGGCTGCCTTGGGTTTCAGGAACCGGTGGACTCCAGAGAAAAAACAGGAGCTGGCTTCCCATGGGTTTTTGCAAGTTCCTGTGTAATCTTGAAGAATTTTACCTGAGTCTTCCCGTGATGATATGCACGCGTACCCCCAGTGGTGACATATATGGCGTCCCTTGGCCTACTCGACCCTGAGCGATGGGGCCGCTGACTCCCTCTCATCTACTGTTCTCTCCTATCTCGATGTGCAAGCAGCATGTTCTTCTCTGTGTTCCTCAGTCGAGTCCTTGGGCATTTGCACGTGCAGCGTTCTTGATTTGGAGCCCTTTCCCCCAGATACGCACATGGCTCTTTATTCACCCAAGAGGCCTTTTCTGACCATTCATGCTCAGATAGCCCCTCTGAAATCTCTTGCCCCTTACTATGCCTTATGTTTCTTCATAGCATTTGTCTCGACTTGCCATAATACATTTTTAACTTTATTTCTGTCTTCTCCATTGGAAAGTAATCTTGATGGCGCAAGAAATTTGTTTTGTTCCTTGCTTTCCACCTCAGTGTCTAGAAGCTGGTACTCACTGAGTGAATAAATGATATGTTATGTAAATAAATTAATATACAAATGTGTTCCTAAATAGTAATTTTGATTCGGGTGATGTATCGTACTTATGTTAGTTGGATATCACTTTACTCAAGAATTTTATCTGACTCTTCCAGTGATGATATGAATGCATAAATCCAAAGATTATCTATCTATCAATCTATCATCTGTTTATCCATCTCTGCCCTCTACCTATTCACTGATCTATCATCTATCTATCCATCCATCCATCTCTTCTCTTTTTTTTTTTAATTTTTGAATTTTATTTTATTTACTTTTCAACAGCAGGTTCTTATTAGTTGGGATTGACATATATACGTCTATTCTCTTGTCCATATCTATCTATCTATCTGTCTGTCTATCTATCTATCTGTCTGCCTATCTGTAATTAGGTTCCAGATAGGAAGCACTAACCTGGGTAGGGTGACCCTGGCTTCCATGGAGAGTATTAGGTAAGAGGTTAGACTTGAGGTGGCTTCTGGAGGGAAATGGATTTGTCATCATCATTATCAATTACCATGATTGATTAGTAATGAGGAGACAGTGATTAAATATCATGTAGAATTCAATTTTTACATTAGCAGTTACTTTGTTAACTATATTAGTGTGAATATGAATTTTTTGAAACTCCCAGTATAAAAAGGGTGAAAGGGCTTCCCTGGTGGCGCAGTGGTTAAGAATCCGCCTGCCAATGCAGGGGACACGGGTTCGAGCCCTGGTCCGGGAAGATCCCACATGCCGTGGAGCAACTAAGCCCGTGCACCGCACCACAACTACTGAGCCTGAGCTCTAGAGCCCGCGAGCCACAACTACTGAGCCTGTGCACCACAACTGCTGAAGCCTGTGCACTTAGAGCCCATGCTCCACAACAAGGGAAGCCACCGCAGTTAGAAGCCCACGCACCACAATGAAGAGTAGTCCCTGCTTGCCGCAAAAATAAATAAATAAATAAATATTTTTAAAAAAGGGTGAAAAAAGGATGTAGTTCCTACATTATTTTTTTGTGCAGTGGCTTATTCATGTTACTGAAAAGTAGCTTTTATTATCATTTAAGGAGCAGTTCTTTTGCCTCCCACTTCCCTCTCTCTAGCCCTTGCCTCCTCCTTCTAGCTCCTTTTTTCTTTTCTTTCCCACTCACTGCATCCCTGCCTTCTTCCTTTGATTCTTCGTTAGATGAGGAAGTTCTTAATAAAAATAATTGAAATAGGTGATTTTGCTTGCATAATGACATTCCCTTATGTCTAATAATAATAATAATAATAATAATAACAATAATAATATATACCAGGTCATAAGCACTTTATGTGCACTGCCTCAGCTGACTCATCTGTAAAGTGGGGATCATGGTGAGTACCGTACAGCTGGAGGACTAGCTCAGGGTTAGTGGGTGTAAATAACTACCTTGAAGTCACGTGGCTAGATAAATATCAGATCCAGAATTTGACTTGGGAGTGTCTTTCTGACAGTCCACCTGCTTCTCCAAAAGCTGTTGACCGGGTGCAGAAAAGAAAAATTATTATTAGTTTTTCATTCTGCAGAAACTTGAGACTTACAATGTTGCAAAACTAGTACACAATCTTCCCATATCCCTTTCCCCCAGCTTTTAAAAATGTTAACATCTTACATAGCCATAGCACAATGATCAGAATGAAGAAACAATAACATTGATATGATACTGTTAACTGGCCTGCAGATTTTATTCAGGTTTCAACAGTTTCCCCATTAATGTCTTTTTCCTAGTCTGGGATCCCACATTGTATTTTGTTGTGGTATATTCTTAGTTTTCTTCAATCTGGGCAGTTTCAGAATCTTTCTTTCCCTTTCATGATTTTTACATTTGTGAAGAGTATTGGCCACCTGTTAAGTGAATGGGTTTTCCTGGTATTTCCTCAAGATTAAATTTAGGTTATGCATTTTTGGCAAGAATACTACAGAATCGAAACTATCTTCTTCTCAGTGCATCATATCAGGGAACACTTGATGTCAGCATGTTTCGTTACTGGTGAGATTAACCTTGATCATTTGGTTACAGTTGTGTCTGCCAGGATTCTCCACTGTAAAGTTACTGTTTCTCCTTTGAAATTAAAAAATATCTTGTGAGGAGATAATTTGACAATATGCACATATCCTGTTTCTTATCATACTTTTTTTCTTTTTTTTTCATTGTGTTTATAACCCTGACATTACTACTCTGTACACAATCCTTAAAAGAGAAAACTACCAGTCATTGGTAGCTTGAGGGGGGGGTTTGTGTGTTTTCCTGAGATTTATGCCAAACTTTCATTTACGCTTGAACGAGGATGACTTGAGTCTACGCAGCCTGATACTGTCCTGCGAAAGCAAGGGACTCGCCGACCGGCTGCTGCCCCACTGCCCGGAGGTGCGCCCAGCCCCGCGCCCCGGGGCGTCGCCGGGTCCGCAGCGAGGACACGGGCGCCGCCGAGCCGCCAGCCCGGGGCGCGGGTGGGGCGCGCGGGCGCGAGAGGCGTCCTTTCCTCTTCTGGACAGTCCCCAGGGTCCAGCACCAGCTCCACGTGACGGGGAGACCCCGGCGGAGGGGTCCCCAGGGACCCGGCAGGCAGCTGCCCTGCGACCCTCCGAGGGAGGGGAAGGCCCGGAAGCACCCGACTGCGGACGGGGGGACGCCCCAGGTCAGATCCACCGGGGAGCAGGGGCGGGGAGGGGCCGCCGAGCGGCAGGAGCGCTCGGCCCCGGCCCGGGGGAGCGGCAGCCCCCAGAGGCTATCACCTCTCCCGCTCTCCCCCGGAGCGCCGCAGCCCGGGACGCGTCCCGCCCCTCGGCAGCCGCGCGCCCCTCCTCTCCCGGCGCGTCGCGTGGGCGGCGGTCACGGGCGGTGGGCGGTGCTCAGGGCGGTGGGCGGTGGTCACGGGCGGTGGGCGGTGCTCAGGGCGGTGGGCGGCGGTCACGGGCGGTGAGCGGTGCTCACGGGCGGCGGGCGGCGGTCACGGGCGGTGGGCGGCGGTCACGGGCGGTGGGCGGTGCTCAGGGCGGCGGGCGGTGCTCACGGGCGGCGAGCGGTGGTCACGGGCGGTGGGCGGTGCTCAGGGTGGGGGGCGGTGGTCACGGGCGGTAGGCGGTGCTCAGGACGGTGGGCGGTGCTCACGGGCGGCGGGCGGCGGTTACGGGCGGTGGGCGGCGCTCAGGACGGTGGGCGGCGGTCACGGGCGGTGGGCGGTGCTCAGGTCTGTGGGCGGTGGTCACGGGCGGTGGGCGGTGCTCAGGGCGGGGGGCGGTGGTCACGGGCGGTGGGCGGTGCTCAGGACGGTGGGCGGTGCTCACGGGCGGCGGGCGGCGGTTACGGGCGGTGGGCGGTGCTCAGGTCGGTGGGCGGTGCTCACGGGCGGTGGGCGGTGCTCGGCTGCTCCCGCCGCAGCCCGCGGAGCCCGAGCCGAGCCCGAGCGGCGCCGAAGCGCAGAGGGGCGCGGACGTGGCGACCGCGGGGCCCTAGGAGGCTCGCGCGGGTCCTCGGCGCTGAGCTCGCGCGGCCCGGAGCGCTGGTCCCGCCGAGTGGGCGGCGATGAGCGCCGAGGGACCCTTCCCCCCGGCTGCCCCCCGCGGGCGCCCCGGCCGCCTGCTAGTGCCCGCGAGGGTGAGTGCCGGACCTCCCGGCCGTTTTTTCTGCGCGCGCCCCTCCTCTCCCTGCGCCCCCTTCCCCTCTGCACCCCTTTCTCCCTCCAGGCCCTCCCCTTCTCAGCGCCCCTGTCTCTCCTCCGCGACCCGTCTTCCCTCCCCGTGCCCCCTCCTCATCCTCCGCCCCCTCCTCACCCGGCGCCCCCTTCCCTCTTGCGTCCCCATCTCCATCTCCCGGGGCGGCTCGTGCGGGCGGGCGGGCGCAGACCCCCTGACCCTCCGTCCTCCCGGCCCAGCATCCCAGACGGAAACTTGTAGGGTCTGCCTTTCCCCGTCGTGAAGGTGCAGCGGCTCCGTGGCCCGTGGGAATCAGGTTCTCCAGGGTTGGGGGTTGGGGGTTCGCCCCTCCTGTCTCCCTGCGAGCGGCTCCTGGCCTCGGGGGCCGCGGCGGGCGTCCTCCTGAGCTCCTCTCCGTCTTGGGGGGGGCCTCTGCCCGGGCTGGGGTCCCCCCCCGGCCGAGCGCCCCGCTACTTAGGGGACAGCTCAGCTCTGGACGCCCAGTTCGTGATACCGATTCGTGCGTGCGTGTCTGTGTGACATCTCTTCTTATCCCTGCCCCAGACGACTCCCCTCCACCCTCTTACTTCTAAATAACTTAACTGTTGGGGGAAAACAGAAATGTGGCTCAGTCAAAAACGAAAAGTTCTTGGAAGCCTTCGCGTCGCCACCCCCAGCATAACCGAGTGTTCTGGAAACAGTTTAGGAACCGCAGCCGAGGCTCCCCGACTGATTGACTAATCCGGCTGGAACCGCCTCCCTTCGGGTTTGTCCTCACAGACTCCCTAAGCCCGGGAGCGACAGTAAAAACCGGCGTGTGTCTAGCAGTCCTTTTCAGGATAACAGAGAAATGTTTCGGAGACTATGGGTTGAAGGCTTTTATAAATTCCTGTGTGTCAGGATGCTTCTAAACCAGGGCAGTACTAATGACTGTATGATTTTCTTAAAAAAAAAAAAAAAAAAAAAAAAAGCTTATGTAGAGACAGTTGCTTCTTCCATCAAGTTATACAATTCTGGGGTGTTTCCACAAAATCTTGAAATTAAATTTCATGTGAAGTTCCGTGCTGATTGTGTAAAGTACTTTGTCACGGAGCAGTTTTCCTTAAACCGGGAAGACGTGCTTGGGGTAGTCGGAAGTCAAGTGCTTAAGAAAGAGGCTGGGAGTTCTGTCACTGCCTGGAGTCTTGCGGCCATGCGCTCGCTGGTTAGGAGCTGCGCATCTGCTTGAGGTGTTCTTGCAGCCGTCCTGTGTGTAACCACCGTAATTATAGTGGAAGAACCAAGTGGATTGATCATACTGCATAATTGACTCCGTGGACGAGTTATTGGCAATAACTTAAGTTTTTAAAAAATATGTCAACTGCAGGTTCTCAAATAAGTACTCTCCAGGGTGCTAAATGTTGACTCCATTAAGATACTAAATTGGGGGCTCAGAAAGGGGCTCCATACCCCATTTGCTGAGGCTGTAACTAGTGCTTATTTGTAATAAGAACCTTGATTATAAGATGCATCCTATGTGCCTCATACTGGGTTTGAAACGACTTTCTTGTATGTCATCATTTTTCTAATTAGAAGCACTAAGTTCTCCTTCGTAACTGAAATGATGAAATAACTCTGTAAACTCAATGATGTTATGGACAGTTACTGATAAGAAAAGCAGCAAACCTGCATGCTTGTCTAGATTCCAAGGATTCAAGTGAAAAATTTATGGCCATCAGAGGTCCACAGTGCAAAGATGTTTAGGGCCATTTTCCAGCCAAGGTTCCAGCCATGATTGTGTTCCAGCCAGGAAGTTCTGTCAGCACCAAAGGACAAGTGTTGGAATAGTAACATGGATCCCGTAATAGCAGGAATGGTCCCTCCGGTGTCCTAAGTAATCAGGTGTGCTCAGATGCTGCGTGCTCCGGCCTACAGCAGAGCTCAGATTCTTGCTCATTTATAACAAATCTGTTAACTGTTCTGTCTACACATGTGTCTTTTAAAACGGGAACATTCATAGCTCACAATCATGGCTGGAACCTTGGCTGGAAAATGGCCCTAAACATCTTTGCACTGTGGACCTCTGATGGCCATAAATTTTTCACTTGAATCCTTGGAGTCTAGACAAGCATGCAGATTTGCTGCTTTTCTTATCAGTAACTGTCCATAACATCATTGAGTTTACATAGTTATTTAATCATTTCAGTTAAGAAGGAGAACTTAGTGCTTCTAATTAGAAAAATGATGACATACAAGAAAATCGTTTCAAACCCATTATATTTCTAGTTGTAAACATTTTTTTGAAGTCAGAAAAACAACATGTTCTTTACTACTGCTGGTTTGAATCATGAGAATTTGGCCACATTTGAATGTCTCTTGCTCAGGATTGGAACTTCTTTTTCTCTTTCGTTTTAGGTAGCCGTACCCTGTTACATGTATTCCCTAAGTTGAGCCAGTTCATATACCTGTGTCCCTGAGTCTCCTGTGTCCCTGTGGTTAAACCCCTGGGTGGAGAACCGCCAGTGCAGTGTGTAAAGGTGTCCTGCTTTCCTGTTCAAACACTGCTGTTGGTTTGTGCTGAACACAATTTTCTGTTTTTAATTAACATCACTGCTTCAGTCGAGGGGCTGGAAGCCTGGGAGAGCCAGTCATATGTGAGTTCTCACGGTGAGCTTGGCGACTGGAAGGTGAGAGCATGTCAGGTCATTTAAAGTAGGCATCTAGTAATGTCACCACTTCGTCATCTAGTTAGAGATGTGAGTTGTCGCGGGAGCTAAAGGAAACAGGTAACCTCTGGGGAAGGATGTCCGTTTGTTCTAGGCTTTTGTCACGTGTTTCTCATCCTTGCTGACTCATCTTTGATTTCAAGTGTAGAATTTCTGATGATCTCTATGATGTCATAAGCAAGATTCACATATTTTAAGATGGGGAATTACCTGACTTTACCAGGAGATAGGTTTCCTATCTTGGATAGGTTTCCAAGATCCAAGTTTAAAAAGTGTGCTTATTTATTGAAAATACCAGATGTAAAAATTGCCGTATTTCACCAAACATGTGTAGAACAGCGACCTTTTATATCTACATGCCTGTATAGCTACATAAACATAAATGTGGCTTTTTAAATTTCAACGTTAATTTAGTTCCATGTCCCTAGATGTCCCAGGAGACACACTTACGAAGGGTGACAAGAGGGCAGCACTGATGTGAGTTCGGTCAAGGGAGTGAGTGGCAGACGGAGACGTCGAGCTGCTTTATCGCTGGGTGGAGGGAGGGAGCTCGTGTCAGTGAGTTTATAGCCCGGTTCCCTCTCTGTCACACGGGTACCCCAGCTGCAGAATTATGAGAGCAGCTCGCCTGCCACCACAGGAAGCAGGTGGCGTCGGGCACGTGAGGTCCGTCTCTGTACCCCAGGCCCCCGCGCTGTCCTTCTCAGAGCAGACACTCGCTCTGAGGCACGTGGACACGGGTGATGGGTGGCCGCTCCAGGCGGGACGGGGACGGGGAACCGTGTGTCCCCTGCCTCCCCCTCGCCCGAAGAACCTGTGGTCTGGGTTCTGAGTCACTTCAGACCTGATTCCGACATCCTCAGAAACTCGCTAATTAGAATCTACCTGTATTTTTTGCAATGTACCAAGGCAGGTTCAAGAAATGCTTTTGGGGGAAAAGTGCATGCGAATTTCGTGGAAAAAAGTATTTGTGTTTCGACTGGCGTGTGCTTTTCCTTAGTATCAGCTGGTTACTGCATGTTGTCATTCAGATTGTACCTTTGGAGAGCTTTGGGCTTGTTTTCAGGGAACACTGGATGTCAGTTTCCCCCAGGCCACCGAGGTCCCCACTCATTCTGCGCTGAGCGGCGGAGGCTCGGCGCCCTGGACGCCCGCCCTCCGGCCTCCCCGCAGCCTCACCTCCTTCCTCTCTTGCGTCTCATCTTCAAGGCTGTTGCAAAAGTGTGGCGAATATTATGCTGTTGTGATTTCTCAATTGAAATTATTGGTGAGACAGTTTCTGTTTTCTACGGAGGCTGTAGTTTTACATCCATAAATATTGTTAACTAGCTATCTTTTAATGAAGCAAAGAAGTAGGACTTTTAAAAAGTGAATGTGACTCTTAGCTTGCTTAGCGGACCACTCAGCAGGCCCTGTTGGAAACAGTTAGAAAAGGCCAGTTACGTGTGGGCGCCGAGCTGCCCTGCCGTGGAGCCCTGGCACCGGCGATGACCTTGTGAGAGTTTCCAGAGCGGCTGAGTCTCGGCGCTTTGCACTCAACACTGTCTGCAGGTTATTTACAGTCACACTTATTATTCTGAGTGAATAAATCTGACTCTAAACTGTTGACATTTGACAGCAATTCTAGTTTTGATAGGCGCCAAAATTCATTTGAAATTTGGATGAATACCATTGTATTATGGCGCTGAATTGTACTATTATAAATACGATCATATAAATGGTAAGGTTCAGTATTGTAAATCTCATGGTGTTATTAGCATTCATACTGTTTTATTTCTCGTGCTGATTTTAGTTGAAGGCTGACTCCCCTCCCCTTCCAGTGAGTGGTAATTGCATTTAAGCGTTGACTAAAAGAGAAGTAACTGTAATTATTTGTATTTTAATCGAAGTAGTTTGAATGACAAATCATTGTAAGAATCCAATTCCATTTCTAGAATGAATGTGAATGCTCTCAGCAGGTGTATATTTTATTGTCTGTTTTATGAATTCATATCAGTAAGAATATAACCACATGGATGCACCCAGATTCTACATTAGGACATTTTTGTTCATTGAGCTAGTGTTTAGGAGAATAATCTGTATTTATAAAGTGTGACATAACTGCCAATTATTCCTATCAGGAATTACAACACTTTCTATTGACAATAAATGTCACATTTGACAACGTTCGCACACATTTTGCGTGACACGACTTTCAGAAACTAAGTGCGGTGGCCGTCGGGTCTTCTTTAAAGGGAGACCAGCTTCCCTTGCTAAGTCAGAATCCAAGAGGTGGCAGGGGAGCTGAACCCACCTCCCTGACTCTTTCCCTCCGAGTGTGTTGCCCTGGGAGCTGTCCCTTCGTGGTCCCTGCCCCCAGCTGGCCATCTTCACCTCTGTCCCTGCAACACTTAGGCCACCGTGTCCCCAGACCTGCTGCCCCTCTGGCTTCACCTCCAAGGGGTTTGAGCTGCTGACGGCTCACCTGGCACGCCTCCCTCCCCGACCCTCTGCTTTTCCTCCTTCCGTCTCCGGCTCTTTGGGGACCTGGTCCTCTGCTCTGCCTTTCAGAGTGCGGTGTACAGACCTTCTGCTGCAGGTTCTTTTCTCGCTGTATGTTTCCAGGTGGCCTCACCTGCCTCTGGTTAACCCACTGATGCCCAACACGGTGCCTCGGTGAGCCCCGCTTGGCTGTCCAGTTAACACTTCCAAGATCCTCCGCCTAATCTGAATCCCGAAACCCCGCTCTCTCTCTGTGTTTATATGTCAGACAACGGCAGCACCACCCAGCCAGCTCATGTCTCTGTCTGATGTGCTCGTGCCCTTGAGGCCGCCTCAGGGCCTTTGCTCACGCTCTCGTCTCTCCCTGGACGTTGACCCCGTCCCTGGCCTCTGTCCCAGCCTCCATCAGCCCTGCTCATTCCCAGTCACAGCCGCGCCCCTTCTCTCTTGCTTTCAGAACCCACGTTTGTCTGGGTATCTGGTGCCCGTATGCTTTATGGGCCTCATCCCACCCTCAGGTGTAAATATGGACCAGTCTAAGTCAATGATTGCCTTTGGAAAGGGCATGATTGCAGCTTTGCCAGTGAGGCTGCTTGTGAGTGAGGGGGGAAGTTCCCCTTTCTTTCAGAAAGAGACGCAAGACTGGGTGAATAAATTACATGCCTGGTACGTAACAGCTGATACGCACTGTTGAATCATAAGTATTTATCTGAATTAATGGTATGTCATGCTGTAAGAGGGAGGAAGTTCTGTTTCTGACTCTTGTACTGAGAATTTATATTTATGATTAGCTATTGTGTAAATTTATTTATTTATTTATTTATTTATTTTAGGCTGCATTGGGTCTTCGTTGCTGCGTGTGGGCTTCTCATTGCGGTGGCTTCTCTTGTTGCAGAGCACAGGTTCTAGGCGTGCGGGCTTCAGTAGTTGTGGCACGGGGGCTCAGTAGTTGTGGCTCGTGGGCACTAGAGCGCAGGCTCAGTAGTTGTGGCGCACGGGCTTAGTTGCCCCGCGGCATGTGGCGTCTTCCTGGACCAGGGCTCGAACCCACGTCCCCTGCATTGGCAGGTGGATTCTTAACCACTGTGCCATCAGGGAATCCCTGATTAGCTATTTCGGGTTTGAATAAAATTGTGCCTTTATATTTTTATAATTGCTGCATTTTGATATCAATTTTACAAATCAGCATAACTGTTAATGGTAAAATATACCGTATTCTCTTCTCATCTCTATCCTGCTGAATATTATCCTTAATGATTTCTCTTCAGATAATTATACTTTACCAAATGGCTCCATTAGTTGACTCTTCACATTATAATTATCTTAAGTTTTTGTTACGTGCTGAGGAGCATGAAATTACTCCTCAACTGTAAACCTGGGGACATTCGGACCCCTTGAGGCGGCAGCAGTGCTTTGGGGAAGGTGTGTGGGCTCGACATAGGCAGTGCTAGTCCTGTCATCTTGGTGATAGATCCAGGCTGTCATGGCTTGTGTGACAAGGTAGACAAATAGCAGCTTCTGCATTTGTGGCATTAGAAACGCCAGAGGTTTCACTGCCTTCCTGCCGGGGAGGGCAGCCAGGAGAAGTGGCGCCAAGCTGGCCTTTTCCACAGCCGTGAGGGTTTTCCTGAAGGGGTCAGGACTTTATGAAGGTAAACTTAAATGTCATTTGGAAAAGTACTTTGTGGTTACAGATGTGTACGTACCTGCACCTGCGTGCACACCATTTATGCGTGTACATCACTAACAGAGCAAAGTGTGAGCACCTGTTAGGAGCTGTGCTGGGAGCTGAGAGGACAAAGCAGGACAGAAGGGGTCCAGACACAAGGTGCATGCCGGTGAGCACCCCCCAGCTCCCCCCACCCATGACCACTAGCGGAGGTAGATTCTGGAAGCGCAGGCTTTGGGGCGGGGCAGGGGGGCGTGAGTGGCGGGCGACAGGTGCTTCCTTCCTGCCCCGAGTGGTGACTGCTGCTTGTTGCTGGGGGTGCGGCTGTGGCTGTGTGCACAGGAAAAGAGTGACACACGGAAAACATGATCGCAGATGTTTATGGCTGTTATGAGGGAGAGAGACACGACCTTCCGAGAATACCGTATGTGTTAATCATAAGTGCTCAGCTTGGCGTCTCGGGAGGCTGCCTGGACCATCAGCTGCCCGGTTGTACCCTGGCTCTGTGACCCCAGAGTCTGGGGCCTGGATGCTCTCAGGTGACTCTGTGCGACGGTGAGCAGGTACCAACTTCTTTGTGTGACTCACCTGTAAGGTCGGGAGAAAAATAGGGAGGATACTCATATCTCTAGAATAATGACTATCATTTAATTCTTTTTTTTGAGGGGGATTAATAAGAAAAGATCCAGGTGGGATAGAATTGATTACAAACAGGAGACAGTGTGTGCGTGCATGTGTGTGTGTATGTTATAGCACATTTGGAAAAATCATTTGCTCTTATTAGTTATCTATATTATACACATTAGTGTATATAAGTCATTCCCAATCTCCCAATTCATCCCAACACCACCACCACCCTGCCCCCGCTTTCCCTCCTTGGTGTCCGTATGTTTGTTCTCTATATTTGTGTCTCTATTTCTGCCTTGCAAACCGGTTCATCTGTACCATGTTTCTAGAGTCCACAAATATGCGTTAATATACAATATTTGTTTTCCTCTTTCTGACTTACTTCACTCAGTATGACAGTCTCTGGGTCCATCCACATCTCTACAAATAACTCAGTTTCGTTTCTTTTTATGGCTGAGTAATATTCCACTGCGTATATGTACCACATCTTCTGTATCCATTTGTCTGTCGATGGACACTTAGGTTGCTTCCATGACCTGGCTGTTATAAATAGTGCTGCAATGAACATTGGCGTGCATGTGTCTTTTTGAATTATGGTTTTCTCTGGGTATATGCCCAGTAGTGGGATTGCTGGGTCATATGGTAATTCTATTTTTAGTTTTTTAAGGAAACTCCATACTGTTCTCCATAGTGGCTGTATCAATTTACATTCCCACCAACACTGCAAGAGGGTTCCCTTTTCTCCACACCCTCTCCAACATTTACTGTTTGTAGATTTTTTGATGATGGTCATTCTGAACAGTGTGAGGTGATACCTCATTGTAGTTTTGATTTGCATTTCTTTAATAATTAATGATGTTGAGCAGCTTTTCATGTGCCTCTTGGCCATCTGTATGTGTTCTTTGGAGAGATGTCTATTTAGGTCTTCTGCCCATTTTTTGATTGGGTTTTTTTTTTTTTAATATTGAGCTGCATTAGCTGTTTATATATTTTAGAGATTAATCCTTTGTCCATTGATTCATTTGCAAATATTTTCTCCCATTCTGAGAGTTGTCTTTTCATCTTGTATATAGTTTCCTTTGCTGTGCAAAAGCTTTTAAGTTTCATTAGGTCCCATTTGTTTATTTTTGTTTCTATTTCATTTCTCTAGGAGGTGGGTCAAAAAAGATCTTGCTGTGATTTATGTCAAAGAGTGTTCTTCCTATGTTTTCCTCTAAGAGTTTTATAGTGTCTGGTCTTACTTTTAGGTCTTTAATCCATTTGGAGTTTATTTTTGTGTATGGTGCTAGGGAGTGTTCTAATTTCATTCTTTTACATGTAGCTGTCCAGTTTTTCCAGCACCACTTATTGAAGAGACTGTCTTTTCTCCATTGTATATCCTTGCCTCCTTTGTCATAGATTAGTTGACCATAGGTGTGTGGGTTTACCTCTGGGCTTTCTATCCTGTTCCACTGATCTATATTTCTTTTTTGGGCCAGTACCATATTGTGTTGATTACTGTAGCTTTGTAGTATAGTCTGAAGTCAGGGAGTCTGATTCCTCCAGCTCCGTTTTTTTCCCTCAAGATTGCTTTGGCTATCCGGGGTCTTTTGTGTCTCCATACACATTTTAAGATTTTTTGTTGTAGTTCTGTAAAAAATGCCATTGGTAATTTGATAGGGATTGCATTGAATCTGCAGATTGCTTTGGGTAGTATAGTCATTTTCACAATATTGATTCTTCCAATCCAAGAACATGGTATATCTCTCCATCTGTTTGTGTCATCCTTGATTTCTTTCATCAGTGTCTTAAAGTTTTCTGAGTAGAGGTCTTTTATCTCCTTAGGTAGGTTTATTCTTAGGTATTTTATTCTTTTTGTTGCAATGGTGAATGGGATCATTTCCTTAATTTATCTTTCTGATCTTTCATTGTTACTGCATAGGAATGCAAGAGATTTCTGTGCATTAATTTTGTATCCTGCAACTTTACCAAATTCATTGATTAGCTCTAGTAGTTTTCTGGTGGCATCTTTAGGATTCTCTATGTATAGTATCATGTTATCTGCAAACAGTGACAGTTTTACTTCTTCTTTTCAGTTTCTATTCCTTTTATTTCTTTTTCTTCTTCCAAAGAAGAAGCACTACCTGACAGCACTATTTACATAGTTTTTTGCAAAACTATGTTGAATAGGAGTGGCAAGAGTGGACATCCTTGTCTTGTTCCTGATCTTAGAGGAAATGGTTTCAGTTTTTCACCACTGAGAATGATGTTTGCTGTGGGTTTGTCGTGTATGGCCTTTATTATGTTGAGGTAGGTTCCCTCTATGCCCACTTTCTGGAGGATTTTTATCATAAATGGGTTTTGAATTCTGTCAAAAGTTTTTTCTGCATCTATTGAGACGATCATATGGTTTTTATTCTCCAATTTGTTAGTATGGTTTATCACACTGAATAATATGCATATATTGAAGAATTCTTGCATTCCTGGGATAAATCCCACTTTATCATGGTGTATGATCCTTTTAATGTGTTGTTGGATTCTGTTTGCTAGTATTTTGTTGAGGATTTTTGCATCTATATTCATCAGTGATATTGGTCTGTAATTTTCTTTTTTTGTAGTATCTTTGTCTGGTTTTGGTATCAGGGTGATGGTGGTCTCATGGAATGAGTTTGGGAGTGTTCCTTCCTCTGCAATTTTTTGGAAGAGTTTGAGAAGGATGGGTGTTAGCTGGTCTCTAAATGTTTGATAGAATTCACCTGTGAAGACATCTGGTCCTGGACTTTTGTTTTTAATCACAGTTTCAGTTTCATTACTTGTGATTGGTCTGTTCATATTTTCTATTTCTTCCTGGTTCAGTCTTGGAAAGTTACACCTTTCTAAGAATTTGTCCATTTCTTCCAGGTTGTCCATTTTACTGGCATAGAGTTGCTTGTAGTAGTCTCTTATGATCCTTTGTATTTCTGCAGTGTCTGTTGTAACTTCTCCTTTTTTATTTCTAATTCTATTAATTTGAGTTCTCTCCGTCTTTTTCTTGGTGAGTCTGGCTAAAGGTTTATCAATTTTGTTTATCTTCTCAAAGAACCAGCTTTTAGTTTCACTGATATTTGCTCTTGTTTTGTTTCTATTTCATTTATTTCTGCTCTGATCTTTATGTTTTCTTTCCTCCTACTAACTTTGGGTTTTGTTTGTTCTTCTTTCTCTAGTTCCTTTAGGTGTAAGGTTAGATTGTTTATTTGAGATTTTTCTTGTTTCTTGAGGTAGGATTGCATTACTATAAACTTCCCTCTTAGAACTGCTTTTGCTGCATCCCATAGGTTTTGGATCATCATGTTTTCATTGTCATTTGTCTCTAGGTATTTTTTGATTTCCTCTTTGATTTCTTCAGTGATCTCTTGGTTATTTAGTAATGTACTGTTTAGCCTCCATGTGATTGTGTTGTTTATGTTTTTTTCCTGTAATTGATTTCTAATCTCATAATGTTGTGTTTGGAAAAGCCACTTGATATGATTTCAGTTTTCTTAAATTTACCAAGGCTAGATTTGTGACCCAAGATATGATCTATCCTGGAGAATGTTCCATGTGCACTTGAGAAGAAAGTGTAATCTGCTCTTTTCAGATGAAATATCCTATAAATATCAATTAAATATATCTGGTCTCTTGTGTCATTTAAAGCTTGTGTTTCCTTATTAATTTTCTGGCTGGATGATCTGTCCATTGGTGTAATTGAGGTGTTAAAGTCCCCCACTCTTATTGTGTTACTGTCGATTTCCTCTTTTATAGCTGTTAGCATTTACCTTATGTATTGAGGTGCTCCTATGTTGCGTGCATATATATTTATAATTGTTATATCCTCTTCTTGGATTGATCCCTTGATCATTATGTAGTGTCCTTCTTTGTCTCTTGTAACATTCTTTATTTTAAAGTCTATTTTATGTGATATGAGTATTGCTACTCCAGCTTTCTTTTGATTTCCATTTTCATGGAATATCTTTTTCCATCCCCTCACTTTCAGTCTGTATGTGTCCCTAGGTCTGAAGTGGGTCTCTTGTAGACAGCATATACGTGGGTCTTGTTTTTGTATCCATTTAGCGAGACTGTGTCTTTTGGTTGGAGCATTTAATCCGTTCACATTTAAGGTAGTTTTCGATATGTTTGTTCCTATTACCATTTTCTTAATTGTTTGGGGTTTGTTTTTGTAGGTCCTTTTCTTCTCTTGTGTTTCCCACTTAGAGAAGTTCCTTTAGCATTTGTTGTAGAGCTGGTTTGGTGGTGCTGAATTCTCTTAGCTTTTGCTTGTCTGTAAAGCTTTTGCTTTCTCCATCAAATCTGAATGAGGTCCTTGCTAGGTAGAGTAATCTTAGTTACAAGTTCTTCTCCTTCATCCCTTTAAATATATCGTCCCACTCCTTCTGGCTTGTAGAGTTTCTGCTGAGAAATCAGCTGTTAACCTTATGGGAGTTCCCTTGTATGTTATTTGTCGTTTGTCCCTTGTTGCTTTTAATAATTTTTCTTTGTCTTTAATTTTTGTCAGTTTGATTACTATGTGTCTTGGCGTGTTTCTCCTTGGGTTTATCCTGCCTGAGACTCTCTGTGCTTCCTGGACTTGGGTGGCTGTTTCCTTTCCCATGTTAGGGAAATTTTTGACTATAATCTCTTCCAATATTTTCACGGGTCCTTTCTCTCTCTCTTCTCCTTCTGGGACCCCTATAATGTGAATGTTGTTGCGTTTCATGTTGTCCCAGAGGTCTCTTAGGCTGTCTTCATTTCTTTTCATTCTTTTTTCTTTAGTCTGTTCCACAGCAGTGAATTCCACCATTCTGTCTTCCAGGTCACTTATCCGTTCTTCTGCCTCAGTTATTCTGCTATTGATTCCTTCTAGTGTAGTTTTCATTTCAGTTATTGTATTGGTCATCTCTGTTTGTTTGTTCTTTAATTCTTCTAGGTCTTTGTGAATCATTTCTTGCATCTTCTCAATCTTTGCCTCCATTCTTATTCCGAGGTCCTGGATCATCTTCACTATCATTATTCTGAATTCTTTCTCTGGAAGGTTGCCTATCTCCATTTCATTTAGTTGTTTTTCTGGGGTTTTTTCTTGTTCCTTCATCTGGTACCTAGCCCTCTGCCTTTTCATCTTGTCTATCTTTCTCTAACTGTGTTTCTTGGTCCACAGGCTGCAGGATTGTAGTTTTTCTTGCTTCTGCTGTCTGCCCTCTGGTGGTTGAGGCTATCTAAGAGGCTTGATGGGAGGCTCTGGTGGTGGGTAGAGCTCTCATTTACCAGTTTTATTTTACATAGGATGCCTCATTTACTAAAACCATAGATTCCAAGTTGCTCCATGAAAAATGTGATATTCTTAGCCGTCAACATTAGGGAATTTCCCCAATCACATTTTTAAATTGATTTAATGTGTTATTTTTTTTTTTTTAAATGAAACAAATAACTTTTATTCCACATTGCTCTTTAGAGAAAAACAATACTAATTCCACAATATATATCACTAATATAATAGATCATTTTAACTATTGAATACACTCATTCATAGTCACATTTATATCATTTCCTTTTTTTTTTTCACACACACACACACACACACTGTATTTTATTTTTACAAGAGATAAATAGACTGACACCAAGCATTGTACATGGATGACCACAACAAAAGCAACAATGATTGCCATTACCAAACATGAAACACACTCATACTATGTCATAATATTGACATTCAGTCCAGTAATCCTCCACTGTAACAGCTCCTTTACTTTGCAGTGAAAATTGATTTGTATATTCTTTGCCTCTGAGTCCTTGTGGGATTTTTTTTTTTTTTTTAATTCAGACAGAAAGTCACAAAAATTATACTCATCCTCATCAGTTCACTCAGTCCCATGTAATTAATTGTTTTTTTTCATCTTGATCTTTTGTTAGCACTTTTATGAGTTCATCAGTTTTTCATCAGAGTTCTGAAAATGCTTATTCATTCAGTTCAGCAGTACAGTCAGTTACCAGAAACCTGTACATGTCAGAGTCTTTTCCATGAATTTCTTGAAGATGAAACCCTTTTATAGGAACATATTTGCAAAATCATCAGAGTACACCCAGAACTGTCTGTAAATGACAAAAGCCTTAAAAATGACCACGGTAAAAGATTTGATGAAAGTTCATAATAATGCAGTTGACAAGAAAATTAGTTATTTCTGAGATATACATTTTAAAGTAATAACTAGGATTATTACTTATAACATTATACCAGAACATATAAGATTTTTAGAAATTTCATGTAATGTCTGAAACATTTATATTAACATATTTCCATACATATTTCCATACAAATATAAGATTTTTAGAAATTTCATGTAATGTCTGAAACATTTATATTAACATATTTCCATACATATTTCCATACAAATACAAATATAAGATTTTTAGAAATTTCATGTAATGTCTGAAACATTTATATTAACATATTTCCATACAAATAACCCAATGAAAGTTTAGTATTAGTTGTTTTGTTTGCTTTTTTATACTGCAGGTTCTTATTAGGCATCAATTTTATACACATCAGTGTATACATGTCAATCCCAATCGCCCAATTCAGCACACCACCATCCCCACCTCACCACAGTTTTCCCCCCTTGGTGTCCATATGTCCATTCTCTACATCTGTGTCTCAACTTCTGCCCTGCAAACTGGCTCATCTGTACCATTTTTCTAGGTTCCACATACATGCATTAATATATGATATTTGTTTTTCTCTTTCTGACTTACTTCACTCTGTATGACAGTCTCTAGCTCCATCCACGTCTCAACAAATGACTCAATTTCGTTCCTTTTTATGGCTGAGTAATATTCCATTGTATATATGTACCACAACTTTATCCATTCGTCTGTTGATGGGCATTTAGGTTGCTTCCATGACCTGGCTATTGTAAATAGTGCTGCAATGAACATTCGGGTGCATGTGTCTTTTTGAATTATGGTTTTCTCTGGGTATATGCCCAGTAGTGGGATTGCTGGGTCATATGGTAATTCTATTTTTAGTTCTTTAAGGAACCTCCATATTGTTCTCCATAGTGGCTGTATCAATTTACATTCCCACCAACAGTGCAAGAGGGTTCCCTTTTCTCCACACCCTCTCCAGCATTTGTTGTTTGTAGATTTTCTGATGATGCCCATTCTAACAGGAGTGAGGTGATACCTCATTGTAGTTTTGATTTGCATTTCTCTAATAATTAGTGATGTTGAGCATCTTTTCATGTGCTTCGTGGCCGTCTGTATGTCTTCTTTGGAGAAATGTCTATTTAGGTCTTCTGCCCATTTTTGGATTGGGTTTTTTTTTTTTTAATATTGAGCTGCATTAGCTGTTTATATATTTTAGAGATTAATCCTTTGTCCGTTGATTCATTTGCAAATATTTTCTCCCATTCTGAGGGTTGTCTTTTCGTCTTGTTTATGGTTTCCTTTGCTGTGCAAAAGCTTTGAAGTTTCATTAGGTCCCACTTGTTTATTTTTGTTTTTAATTCCATTACTCTAGGAGGTGGATCAAAAAAGATCTTGCTGTGATTTATGTCAAAGAGTGTTCTTCCTATGTTTTCCTCTAAGAGTTTTATAGTGTCTGGTCTTACTTTTAGGTCTTTAATCCATTTGGAGTTTATTTTTGTGTATGGTGCTAGGGAGTGTTCTAATTTCATTCTTTTACATGTAGCTGTCCAGTTTTTCCAGCACCACTTATTGAAGAGACTGTCTTTTCTCCATTGTATATCCTTGCCTCCTTTGTCATAGATTAGTTGACCATAGGTGTGTGGGTTTACCTCTGGGCTTTCTATCTTGTTTCATTGATCTATGTTTCTGTTTTTGTGCCAGTACCATATTGTCTTGATTACTGTAGCTTTGTAGTATAGTCTGAAGTCAGGGAGTCTGATTCCTCCAGCTCCATTTTTTTCCCCTCAAGACTGCTTTGGCTATTCGGGGTCTTTTGTGTCTCCATACAAATTTTAAGATGATTTGTTCTAGCTCCGTAAAAAAGGCCATTGGTAATTTGATAGGGATTGCATTGAATCTGTAGATTGCTTTGGGTAGTATACTCATTTTCACAATGTTGATTCTTCCAATCCAAGAACATGGTATATCTCTCCATCTGTTGGTATCATCTTTAATTTCTTTCATCAGTGTCTTATAGTTTTCTGCATACAGGTCTTTTGTCTCCCTAGGTAGGTTTATTCCTAGGTATTTTATTCTTTTTGTTGCAATGGTAAATGGGAGTGCTTCCATAATTTCTCTTTCAGATTTTTCATCATTAGTGTATAGGAATGCAAGAGATTTCTGTGCATTAATTTTGTATCCTGCAACTTTACCATATTCATTAATTAGTTCTAGCAGTTTTCTGGTGGCAGTTTTAGGATTCTCTATGTATAGTATCATGTCATCCGCAAACAGTGACAGTTTTACTTCCTCTTTTCCAATTTGTATTCCTTTTATTTGTTTTTCTTCTCTGATTGCCGTGGCTAGGACTTCCAGAACTATGTTGAATAATAGTGGTGAGAGTGGACATCCTTGTCTCGTTCCTGATCTTAGAGGAAATGCTTTCAGTTTTTCACCATTGAGAATGATGTTTGCTGTGGGTTTGTCATATATGGCCTTTATTATGTTGAGGTAGGTTCCCTCTATGCCCACTTTCTGGAGAGTTTTTATCAGAAATGGGTGTTGAATTTTGTCAAAAGCTTTTTCTGCATCTATTGAGATGATCATATGGTTTTTATTCTTCAATTTGTTAATATGGTGTATCACATTGATTGATTTGCGTATATTGAAGAATCCTTGCATCCCCGGGATAAATCCCACTTGATCGTGGTGTATGATCCTTTTAATGTGTTGTTGGAATCTGTTTGCTAGTATTTTGTTGAGGATTTTTGCATCTATATTCATCAGTGATATTGGCCTCTAATTTTCTTTTTTTGTAGTGTCTTTGTCTGGTTTTGGTATCAGGGTGATGGTGGCCTCATAGAATGAGTTTGGGAGTGTTCCTTCCTCTGCAATTTTTTGGAAGAGTTTGAGAAGGATGGGTGTTAGCTCTTCTCTAAATGTTTGATAGAATTCACCTGTGAAGCCATCTGGTCCTGGACTTTTGTTTGTTGGAAGATTTTTAATCACAGTTTCAATTTCATTACTTGTGATTGGTCTGTTCATATTTTCTGTTTCTTCCTGATTCAGTCTTGGAAGGTTATACCTTTCTAAGAATTTGTCCATTTCCTCCAGGTTGTCCATTTTATTGGCGTAAAGTTGCTTATAGTAGTCTCTTAGGATGTTTTGTATTTCTGCGGTGTCTGTTGTAACTTCTCCTTTTTCATTTCTGATTTTATTGATTTGAGTCCTCTCCCTCTTTTTCTTGATGAGTCTGGCTAATGGCTTATCAATTTTGTTTATCTTCTCAAAGAACCAGCTTTTAGTTTTATTGATCTTTGCTATTGTTTTCTTTGTTTCTATTTCATTTATTTCTGCTCTGATCTTTATGATTTCTTTCCTTCTGCTAACTTTGGGTTTTGTTTGTTCTTCTTTCTCTAGTTTCTTTAGGTGTAAGGTTAGATTGTTTACTTGAGATTTTTCTTGTTTCTTTAGGTAGGCTTGTATAGCTATAAACTTCCCTCTTAGAACCGCTTTTGCTGCATCCCATAGGTTTTGGGTCGTCGTGTTTTCATTGTCATTTGTCTCTAGGTATTTTTTTATTTCCTCTTTGATTTCTTCAGTGATCTCTTGGTTATTTAGTAACGTATTGTTTAGCCTCCATGTGTTTGTCTTTTTTACGTTTTTTTCCCTGTAATTCATTTCTAATCTCATAGCGTTGTGGTCAGAAAAGATGCTTGGTATGATTTCAATTTTCTTAAATTTACTGAGGCTTGATTTGTGACCCAAGATGTGATCTATCCTGGAGAATGTTCCGTGCGCACTTGAGAAGAACGTGTAATCTGCTGTTTTTGGATGGAATGTCCTATATATATCAATTAAATCTATCTGGTCTATTGTGTCATTTAAAGCTTCTGTTTCCTTATTTATTTTCATTTTGGATGATCTGTCCATTGGTGTAAGTGAAGTGTTAAAGTCCCCCACTATTATTGTGTTACTGTCGATTTCCTCTTTTAGAGCTGTTAGTAGTTGCCTTATGTATTGAGGTGCTCCTATGTTGGGTGCATATATATTTATAATTGTTATATCTTCTTCTTGGATTGATCCCTGGATCATTATGTAGTGTCCTTCCTTGTCTCTTGTAACATTCTTTATTTTAAAGTCTATTTTATCTGATATGAGTATAGCTACTCCAGCTTTCTTTTGATTTCCATTTGCATGGAATATCTTTTTCCATCCCCTCACTTTCAGTCTGTATGTGTCCCTAGGTCTAAAGTGGGTCTCTTGTAGACAGCATATATATGGGTCTTGTTTTTGTATCCATTCAGCCAGTCTATGTCTTTTGGTTGGGGCGTTTAATCCATTCACGTTTAAGGTAATTATCGATATGTATGTTCCTATGACCATTTTCTTAATTGTTTTGGGTTTGTTTTTGTAGGTCCTTTTCTTCTCTTGTGTTTCCCACTTAGAGAAGTTCCTTTAGCATTTGTTGTAGAGCTGGTTTGGTGGTGCTGAATTCTCTTAGCTTTTGCTTGTCTGTAAAGCTTTTGATTTCTCCATCAAATCTAAATGTGATCCTTGCCGGGTAGAGTAATCTTGGTTGTAGGTTCTTCCCTTTCATCACATTAAGTATATCATGCCACTCCCTTCTGGCTTGCAGAGTTTCTGCTGAGAAATCAGCTGTTAACCTTATGGGAGTTCCCTTGTATGTTATTTGTCGTTTTTCCCTTGCTGCTTTCAATAATTTTTCTTTGTCTTTAATTTTTGCCACTTTGATTACTATGTGTCTCGGCGTGTTTCTCCTTGGGTTTATTCTGTATGGGACTCTCTGCGCTTCCTGGACTTGGGTGGCTATTTCCTTTCTCATGTTAGGGAAGTTTTCGACTATAATCTCTTCAAATATTTTCTCTGGTCCTTTCTCTCTCTCTTCTCCTTCTGGGACCCTTATAATGCGAATGTTGTTGCGTTTAATGTTGTCCCAGAGGTCTCTTAGGCTGTCTTCATTTCTTTTCATTCTTTTTTCTTTAGTCTGTTCCGCAGCAGTGAATTCCACCATTCTGTCTTCCAGGTCACTTATCCTTTCTTCTGCCTCAGTTATTCTGCTATTGATTCCTTCTAGTGTAGTTTTCATTTCAGTTATTGTATTGGTCATCTCTGTTTGTTTGTTCTTTAATTCTTCTAGGTCTTTGTGAATCATTTCTTGCATCTTCTCAATCTTTGCCTCCATTCTTATTCCGAGGTCCTGGATCATCTTCACTATCATTATTCTGAATTCTTTTTCTGGAAGGTTGCCTATCTCCACTTCATTTAGTTGTTTTTCTGGGTTTTTTTCTTGTTCCTTCATCTGGTACATAGCCCTCTGCCTTTTCATCTTCTCTATCTTTCTGTAACTGTGGTTTTTGGTCCACAGGCTGCAGGATTGTAGTTTTTCTTGCTTCTGTTGTCTGCCCTCTGGTGGTTGAGGCTATCTAAGAGGCTTGATGGGAGGCTCTGGTGGTGGGTAGAGCTGACTGTTGCTGTGGCGGTCAGAGCTCAGTAAAACCTTAATCCACTTGACTGTTGATGGGTGGGGCTGGGTTCCCTCCCTGTTGGTTGTTTTGCCTGAGGCAACCCAACACTGGAGCCTACCCGTGCTGTTTGGTGGGGTTAATGGCAGACTCTGGGAGGGCTCACACCAAGGAGAACTTCCCAGAACCTCGGCTGCCAGTGTCCTTATCCCCACGGTGAAACAGAGCCACCACTCGCCTCTGCAGGAGACCCCCCAACACCAGCAGGTAGGTCTGGTTCAGTCTCCCCCAGGGTCACTGCTCCTTCCCCTGGGTCCCGATGCACACATTACTTTGTATGTGCCCTCCAAGAGTGGGGTCTCTGTTTCCCCCAGTCCTGTCAAAGTCCTGCAATCAATTCCCACTAGGCTTCAAAGTCTGATTCTCTAGGAATTCCTCCTCCCGTAGCCGGACCCCCAGGTTGGGAAGCCTGACGTGGGGCTCAGAACCTTCACTCCAGTGGGTGGACTTCTGTGGTATAAGTGTTCACCAGCCTGTGAGTCACCCACCCAGCAGTTATGGGATTTGATTTTACTCTGATTGCACCCCTCCTACCGTCTCACTGTGGCTTCTCCTCTGTCCTTGGACGTGGGGTATCCTCCTTGGTGAAGTCCAAGGTCTTCCTGTCAATGATTGTCCAGCAGCAAGTTGTGATTCTGGTGCTCTCGCAAGAGGGAGTGAGAGCACGTCCTTCTACTCCGCCATCTTGGTTAATCTAATGTGTTATTTTTGAAAACATAAGTTGGGATATCACAAAATGGACTTAGCCTGCAGAGGCTTACTTTCAACCAGAGAGCTCCATTTCCATGTTCCGCTTAACAGAACCCAAAATGATCTTCCTTCCCAAACCTCTTCCTTTTCCTGCACTATCTAAGAAAAAGTAACCACACTCTACATAGTTCCCTAAGCCAGAACCCTAGCAGCCATTTTTGCTTCTCTTTTCCCCTTCCCGCTCCATATCTAGTCACTGAGCACTTCTATTCTACCTCCCAGATGACCTCAGATCCTTTCCCTCCACTCCAATCTCTGCCACTGCCTTTAGTTTGAGCCCTCACTCCTCTCTTAGATGAATATAAAGTCTCTTAATGGGTTTTGTTGCTTCCATCAGTCCTACTTATTCTCAAGCGTGACCTCACTACAAACCACCTGATAGTGACTCCTTAACTTCACAACATTCAATGGCTCTCATGTTTCTGGGAAGAAAACCAAGCTCTTTACCCCAGCATCTACTTGGGGTTAATAGATCTAGGTTTGAATTTCAGGTTTAAGTACTTTGCAGCAGTGTGACCTCAGACTGTTGGGCTTTCTAAGCCTTTGTTTTCTCACCGTGCCTGAGGTCACTGAGGGCAGGACTATTTTTCACACACGGGTGCCTGGCATGTAGGAGGGACTAATCAATGTTGAATGAAGGGAAAGTATTTTAAAATCCACATCAAAAAATTGTTCCTCCTTAAAAAAAGAAAATCCTGATACACTATGCCACTTCCAACCAAATTTGACTTCGACCTTTATTTTCTGATGATCACAATAAGGTGCCTTTGGGGATCCACACAATCAGGGATCAAATCCTGGCCACACCCCTGAGCAATCATGTGACCTTGGGAACGTGACTTAGCGTCTGTAAAATCTGTAAAATGAAGGTTTCTGAGGATTTTGTTCCCGAGGGTTAAATGAGTACCTCACTTGGAACGGGGGCGGGCGCATAGTGTTTGCCAAATGTTAACTATCGTTATCATCTTCATCAAATCAAGACCGTGGTACTTCACTTTGTGACTCTCAAGTTTGTATGAGAAAATCGTGCTTTATGCGTTGTTGTTGGCTAAAGTAGGGAAACCTGGAAACTCCTGCCGTGGAAGAGAGCAACAGGCGAGAAAAGCGAGTTGCTGAATCCCAGCGCCTCAGAGGTGGGAGGGGGGAGTTTGGTCCCTAATTTGCTGATGAGGAAGTGGAGGGGTGACGTGTCCTCGAGTCTCATTCAAGACACAGCCACAGCTCTTTATTGAGAGTAGGACCAGGGCCCCGGGGGTTGCTATGGTTAAACTGTAGGCGGAAACTAACACTCTTTGGAAGGCAAGACAGGAGGAGCATTCAGTTATAAAAAACGGTCAAAAATTGGGGTGAAACTAAGTTCGTTGAGCAATACATCAAATGAGTCAACTGTGGACCCGGTGAAAGCGAGTTGCTAACTGAACTGGCATTTTACGAACAGGGGCTTTCTACAGAGCCCACTGACTCAGGACGGCTTCGATTAACAAACTCCCGCGGCGCTTCCCGCAGGACCGGAAAGCTCGGAGCGCGAGAGATGAATGGAAACCAGAGTCTGGGGCGCGCCGCTCGGGGGGCGGGGCAGCCGCGGGCGGGGGCGGGGCATTGTGAGTCACATGCCTGCGCTCTGAGGAGGGCGCGTGGAGGGAACTCTGGTCGTGATTGGTCCGTCGTAACCAGGTAACCGAAGGACACATTCCGGTAGGCAAGGGCCGGCCGGGCTAGCTACTTTCAGTCGGGAGGCGGCAGCGGAAGGAGGAGGAGCTCCGGCTGCGCTCTCTCCCTCAGTGGCTGCGCGTCTCAGCGCTTGTCTGGTTCCCAGCCCTTTTAAATAAGCGGGTCTGGTCACCGCCCTCACAGACTAGTTGGTTCCGGGGAGGCAGCGGCGGGGGTGCGGCCGGGGCCGGACCCCTGCCCGGGGCCCAGCGGCTGGGCAGGGGTGCGGCCGGGGCCGTACCCCTGCCCGGGGCCCCGGCGGCTGGGCGGACAGGAGAGCGGCGGGCGAAGTCGCGTCTGCATGTGCGGCACAGCCCCGGCATAGCCCGGGGCTGCCAGTGCCCGCCGCGCCATTGTTGGGGGAGGGGGCGGCTTCTGTGCTCGGCAGAGTCGGGGGACGAGCGGAGGCGGCGGCGGCGAGGAGTGAAGGCGCCCCATGGGGAACTCGCTGTGTTGTTGCCTGTCCCCCAATGCCAGCCCCAAGTCGGGCCGGCGCAGGGGGTCAGCGGAGCCGGACTGCGAGTCTGAGGTCTACAAGGCGGCGGCCGGGAATGCGGTGGCAGTAGCTCCGGCGGCGGCTACCGTGGAACCCGCCGAGTTGGATTTCGCAGGTGGCGAAGGCCACCACCTGCAGCACATCAGCGACCAGGAGATGCCCGAAGGTAAGAAGCGGCGGGCGCGCCTCGCCCCTCGCGGGGTCGGCGCCGTCTGCTCTCGGGCTTACCTCTGGCCTCCGCCGCCCCCAGGGTCCCCCGGGAGGGAGACGCCGCCTAGGGCTCCTTCTTGCCCGGAGTTGGCTCTCCCAGGGCTGGGCACCGGGGACGAAGGCTGGCTCTGCTTGGCGTCCCCACCCCTTATTCTTTACCAGTCGCGTCCGGCCAGTCTCCTTCCCTCTTCCCTACCCGAATGCCCAATTCTTTCCCCCGTTCCCATTTCCCAGCCCGGCCTGAGACCCTCCAATCCGCGGCCCTTCCTGTTCGTGGTTCTATTTAACATCTCGTGGGACTTAGCAGAGACTTTCTGGTGTAGTCTCTCTTTTCTTAATGCAAACTTAAATACTCTAACTTCGGCGTATCCATCCCGTCTCCCTATCCAGATGGTACCTAAGCGAAGGAACTAGGTAAGGGCCTGATGACAGATTTCTATTCCTTAAGGTAGTTGATACTCGAGACAATTAAGACAAACATTAGAGGATTTGTCATTTAAATTCAAAATAGAGATGGACAGAGTCAGTGTGGTGTTCTTAACTAAAATTCTTTGGATTTTAATGTTTTCAGTCGCCCTGATAGAAGCTACTTTATCCCTTCTAACTATAATTTGAACACGATAGGAAAGAAAATGGTGGGAGAGGGGCTTAAAATAACTGTGAACGGTGTGAAACGTTACTGCCACGGCTGCAGAGAATAGTTGTTGGGTTTTTTTTCTTTACCAAAGGAGACCCCATGGAGTTCTGATTACTTTTAAATTCCCACTTTGACACAAGTATGTCTTCAGTTGCACAGCCTTAACCGACTTCTTTTGCACGTTGCCTGTTCTAAGGGAGGGGTGAGGTGGTTCCTGAGACTGCTGGACAGAAGTTTCAAAGGAGAAAAAACAAATTCAGATTGTAATTTGTAATATAAAGGTTTGGGAGTTAACATACCACATCCATCCTGCAGAAAAATGTCTCCATGGCTCCCTCCTCCTCCGCCCCCCCCCCCCCCCCCCAGTAGAATACTATTTAACTTTAGGAATGTTCAGGTAAAAGTTCTGTAGACTAAGTGGCTGGGGGTGGGTGTTGTCGGGGAGGAGAGGAGAGAGAGAAGAGAGGAAATGTTTGATTTTTGCCTCTAGAATTTTGGAAAGGGATGGCTCTAGGTTAAAAAAAAAAAAAATTCTGGGTAGCATAGTGGCACTTTAATAAAGACTGTTCTTTGAAGTATAAAACATTGTATCATAAAGATGTTAAAGCCCCACTGGCCCATTTGTTTCATTTAAATGCCAGAGATTATTTCATTATTTCATAGACGAAATGTCTTACAGCTCTTCTATTTAAATTTTAGTTGGGTTTATTTAATTTCTTTAAAAGTTAGAATAATGAAGCCTGTGGATTCACCCTTATGATGGACGTGGCTTTGTAAGTGGAAAGTACTCCCTTTTCAGAATCGTTAGATATTGTGAAAGAATGAACAAATTATGTGAATTAATTGTAGCTTTAAACACAAAGCATGTAAGTACTTGTGAAAACTGCTCTGCTTGTTGCTATAAGGTAAGCCTCTAAATGATTTTTAAAAACAGTTAGTAGTTGGCTAGTGTAGGATGAGAGACGAAAATTGGACCTTTATAGAATTCTTTTAAGATTTACAATGCATTTTCTTGTGTATTTCACTCGGCCCTTCCATCTACAAATAAGGCCCGTATATATTCTCCCTCTGTTGCCGATGAAGAAGCCAAGACTTAGAGATCTGAAATGACTGTGTAACACAGCTACTGAACAAAAGAGACAGACTTGGGAGGTGGTAGATATGCCAAATTCAGTTCTTGGGATGCTTAAGAAACTGTTTAGAGTGCACCTTATATTTTATTATAATTTATCCATAAGTTAGGCCTATCTCAGCATACTCCAGTTTTGATTATTGCCATTCCAGTTTATTGTACACAACTCAGAAGCAACATTTACCTCTCCATTCTCTGTCTGTACATACATTGCAATGGATATGAATAAAAGTAGAAGTCATGAAATAGCCTAAATTTATCAGTCAGGTAAACACGTTGATATAATTTAAAGAGTTTGTTCTGGTGAAATCCAATTGAAGCCGAGAATGCCCTGGACAGAGGGACATTAGGGGAAGCTGGTAAGCGGGCAGGTAAGGTACTAAGCATTTAGCATACGACTATGTATGATAAGGAAGGAGTGCTAAATCAGGAACTGGAAAAATAGAGTTCATGAGTACAGAATTTACCTTTTTATGTTTAACATGATTGTTAAAATTTCATTTCAATTTGTCTTTTTTGGGGGGGCATTCGATAAAGTGATAAGAGAAACCTCAATTTCAGCATTTGCCTATTAATTAAGTTTCCATAGAAACAAGGTCAGAACACCAAATATAAAGTACAGGCACATTGGAAGTTTGCTCTTCATGTCTTTATTTCAGACAATTTTGTATCAGTTTCCCTGGAAACTGAGAAATACCTACTCAGATATAAAACATTTTGGCTTTTCTACAGTGAAGAATTATTTGGTTACTTAGAGAAAATCGTACATAAATGATGCTCTGTCTTGTTCTTCAGAAACATTGGAGAAGAACATGATTTCTTCAAGCCATCTCAAAAAAGTAACTCCTAAGAACGTAGTATAGATTTCAGATAGACTCAAAAGAATTTTTTACTACTTTGTCTTTAACAGTATATCTAATATAACTGATGGTAGTGTCATAATAGAAAAGAAGATGCTACGGTCCTATTATCTGATTTTATTTTTATTCATCAACTTTTCATACAGCCTTTATGTTCTGACCTTAGGAGCTTTGCTAATTTTCTGGTGAAAGGTGCTCTCTCAAGTGACCCCTACCTCCCATCCCCCTGAAGAGTGGGTAGGGAAGGAATTGGCAATATGATGTGGAAAAACCTCTGAGCAACAGATCTTTCCTTTTTTTGGTGACAGTATTAATGAACATTTGATGTGAAAGATTGAGAAAACACAGAAAAGTCCTTCACTCACACACAGAATATCCAGAATTTTTATTAATATTTTGGTGTTGATTCTTCCTGAACCTTTTGTATGCATATAAACATAACATTGTGTTTATTTTACAAAGATGGGATTGTTCTTTATGTGCCACTTTGTAACTTTTTGTTATAAAGAAAAGTAACAACATGAAGCTCCTGTAACCGTGCTGACACCTAGAGAGTGCTCCAGGGTGATGTATTTCCATGCAGCTGCGCATAGCTCTACAGCCTGCCTTTTACCAACTGTTTACTGGGCCATCGAATAACCTTGGAGCATAATTCATTTACCCAGCCTTTATGGTTGAGCATCTTTTATAATCCCATTATAATGCTTTAGTCAGGGGACACAGATAAAAACTGATGCATTGTATTGATACTTCCCTATAGCATTCTGATTGTACACTTTGTCTTACGACTTAATTAAATTCATAGGGTGAGTCATTTTGTAGTAAAGGTATTTTAACATTAAATGTTCTTTTTCCAAATTAAAGTTACCATTGATTTTTCACTGAACATTAGATTTCCTCTTTTAGGTTTTCGTGGTTCTTGGTAACCTGTCTTGTGTCTTTGATTCTGAGTAACTAAACTACTACTCTAAGAGATCTGAAATTAACTCTGGTCCTAGGTGACAGACACATCAAAAGACAGCATTAGAAGAAATCTTAGATGATGTGGGAAAATTGGGAAAACCTTAACTGGTTTTGGGTACACTGAAACATGATTATTAGGCACCATTCCAGAGGCAGGACAAACAGTGGTTAGACAAGACAAAACCCGTATCCTAACTCAGGTCCTTACTTTCTAGAGGTGCCTGGGGGCTGACGACACAAGAATAACATCAGGTAGTGAGAACACTAAGAAAGAAAATGAAGGTAATGGGCTGGGGAGGAGGACAGTTTTACAAGGGGTGGTTAAAGACAGCTTCTCTCCTTAAGCGACCCATGAGCAGTCCTAAGAGAGCCGTGTGAGGCTGTGGGAGAAGAGGCTTCTGTGCAGTTCCTAAGAAGGGAATATGCTTGATGCGTGCCAAGGACAGAAAGATGGGTGGCTGCAGCTGAGTGAATGAATGCCAGGAGGAATATGGGGGATTAAGACCTTGTATGCCTAGTGGGCCTTGACCAAAAAATATGAATTTTAGTCTAATTGTAATGGGAAACCATTGAAGGATTATATGCAGGGGAATGATGTTAATTCTTAGAAAAAGGGAAGGGGGGTAGAGAGGGCGGAGGGAGATCAGACCAGCTACTGTGTGAGAATAGACTGTAAGGGTGGAAGGAAGCAGAGAGGGAGACCAGTTAGGAGGCTGGTGCGGTAGCTCAGGTGAGAGCCAACAGTGGCTTGAACAAAAAAGCGATATTAATAAGGGTCTAAAATAGGCTGTAGTATATAGATTGCTCTTGCATTTCATTTGATTCTCACCATGTTCTGAGTTAGGTAGTGTAGGAATTCTTCTCTTAGGTATAAATTGAGTTGTCCAAGGTTTTAAAAATGAGTATTGATAGAGAGTAGGACTGTAAATTCCAAATGCATGGCATATAGGAACAGAATTTATTGTTGACATTATGTGAGCTTCTTTGGAATACTACCTTTTTTCTCAGCCTTTTTTGTTGTTGTTGTTTTAGTGTATTAAAGTAATAAAACTTAAGAGTTAAAACAGTAACACTGCGTAATGTGAAATGAAATGAAGGTAACTTGCAACCCAGAAAGGTTCTTAAAAGTCCAAGAAACTGAGTAAAGTGCTCTTTAGAAATATATAAAGCCAGGTGTACTTACCTATGTGTCACCTCTCAGTCATGATCACTGTAACACTGATTGAGGATTAAAATAAGGCAAAACTGAGAACCAGGGTAGAGGCAGGTACAGAAGCAGTTGGAAACCAGAGCTGGGAAGTTTGGAAGCCAGGATTGTCAGAAGCTAGGAAAGCAGGATCAAGGCTTGGGTGAGCAGTAGCCTGGCAGGTGCAGGAGCCTGCTGTGTACCCGCTGGTGAGGCAGCCCAGCTCAGGGCTGGCTGGCAGGAACTCCCTGACTGCGGTGGAAAGTGTGGACGCAAAGAGATGAAATCATCAGTTTACATGGTAATTGTAAAGATTGTAATGTTTGTATTATGAGCCATAAAACTAATACACTGCACAGTATAGGGATGCTAGGGCAATTCAGTAAATGCAGTGGTTACCGTTAAGTAAACTGGTGCTCAGCAGTTGGCCCAGAAACTGCTGACATCTCCTGTTTATTTGGAATATATTGAAATCAATATGTCGATATTAATCGCTTTCTGAAATATGCTGCTTCTGTCAGATGCTTTCTTGGTCACTTCCCTCTCCCTCTAATATTTTAACAAGGACAAATCATTTATCGACAGTTTGATAGCATAGTTTTAACACTTTTAGCCTTCAGTAATGCATTTCATTTGTTCTAAGTTGCCTATGTTTTCACACTTTTAACAACTGCAATTGAGATGGATCTTAACAACTGGTAGAATCTTAGATTGGAGGAAAAACAGTACTCAGTGTCGGTGGTGTTTTACAGGTTTCCTCTGAGGAATGTTTACATGAAGACCGAGTTTAATTTTTTTTTAATCATACTTTTTCTACATCGACCTATCATGCTGTCAAATAAGTTGCAATTTAAATTGATAATACAAAAATGATGGGTCTTAAAATACAGTTTTAATCATAACCCCTAATCATGAGCTCAAGAATATTTCTCCTGGGTAAAACATTCTTAGAGGTTTCTAAAGAAATAACTTTCGGAAGAATCCATGTAATTTCCTGAATGCACAGTAATTCCCTGAAGTCTCTAAATTACTGTGTGTGCATGTGGTGGGGAGAGGGATGAGAGGGATGGTGGGTGGTAAAGCTTTGCTTAATAGTTGGCAGTCTTACCTTTGTGATAGTGAAGAGTGTGGTAGGTTTTATCATAGTCTCCTTAGGCTCTTGGGAAGATAGTTCATGGGAAGTGCAGAAATATTGTGTGTATGTATGAGTTTACTGTCTAATGGCTCACATGTCCATTCTATAAGATAGTGATGTGGTATTTTTCATTAGCAAAAAGTGCAAGTTATATAGGCTATAAACAAAAGATTAATATTTTCTGAAAACCTCATGCAAACTGACAGCAGTAGGGCCCTGGTGTTTACAGTACATTCAAATGATAGGCCAACTCACCAAAGTGGAAATAACACTGATAACTGTGGGAAAATGGTCAAACTGTGTAATCAGAAGAAATACAAATTAGATCTACAGTGAGGTTCCTCATTCATATCAGTAGGAATTTTTTTTTTTTTTTCAAGTATCCAAAGCAAGGGTAGGAACTCAAAATGTCATGATTGGTAGCATTATACCCTAATGTGCCCCCCACCTTCTTTAGGAAGCAATTTAGCATTGTACATGGAGCCGTGAAAGTGATCTAACCTTTTGGCTTAGTCATTCCACTTCCGAAGATCTTTGCTAAGGAGATAAAACCATTATTTTAAAAAACTATGTACATGAAGATTTTCCTCATAATATTTTAAGAATAGAACTTTGTAAGCACCAATCCCCAGCAATAGGGGATTGGCTAAGTCCAGTATAGGAATAACACTTGATGGGCCAGTGTGTATTCATTAAACAATAAATATGCAACAGTGGGGTGGAGAGCGCTTCTTAGTAACAAGAAGACATAAATTGTACACTAATTAGAGCTTTTTTTAACGTATAAGAAAAGCAACTAAAAGTAACGGTTGTGAATCATTGTGTGTTAATGATTGTGAATGGTTGTGTGTAACTTTTAAACAGAGCATCGTTTTGTCTCATGCAGATTTTTGTTCATGATATTTGTTAAAGGAATGAGCAAGTGACTTTTACCTTTCCCCACCTTTAGTGTGATCATCAGTACTGCTGATTAACCAGGTCTCCTTCAGTTGCAAGTTAAAAGAACATCACAGAGTTAAGCACTACTTGACCCAGGAGTTAAATGATCTCCTCAGTTCTGCTCTCCTCTGTTGATGTCTCCTGAAAAGCCTTTCCCCTCATGATAGCAAGGGGAGTGTCCAGCAGCTCAAGACTAGCTAAGGATCCTAGAGTACAGTTCTGCCTTTCTCTTTTCTTGGCAAGCCCCAGGACAGCTGTGATTGATTGGCCGTTCCTGGGTCCTGTGCCTACCTTTGAACCCCCTAGGATAGAGTAGGGAGAGTGCCAGCTTTTTTCTGGTCACTTGGGCTAAGTTTACTTTTTTTTTTTTTGCATGTTGTCATTTCTTTTATCCCAGCCTTCTTGACTTTTGTATTTAGATCTGTAGTAGCACATCTTGGTTTGGCGGCTGTGTGTGTGTGTGTGTGTGTGTGTGTGTGTGTGTTAAAGCTTGCTTCTCTTTGATTCTGGCACTTAATTTTCCTGGACTTCCATTGAAAATTGTTAAGTTTTACCATGCCATAGACACTGATAAATAAGACAGCTACTTTGCAAACATTTCTGCTTATTTTTTAGATTCAAATGTAGTCTATTTACTTTCTTTTTGGTATAGGTAAGTAGTCATGAATTCTTTCGGAAGCTATAGGTTAGAGGCAGCTGTGAAAGTCTCTGCCTGCCATTTTGTGTACAGCTGAAATAATTTATTTTCCCATTGTCTTAATTTTTCAAATATGTAGGAGAAAAAAACTTTAAAATAATTGTATGGGTCTTTTACATAAAAATGTTGAATAGAATATTTTCTCCAAAAGCAGCTTGATAAACTTCAAATTCAGTGAAGGAATTTTCATGAAGAACAAAGCAGTTGGTTTAGCTCTGTAAATTACTAGTGCTGGCAATGACATTAAAATGGATGGCTCAGATTCCTGTTAAAACGGGAAGTCCAAAATTACTGTTCGTGCCACATTCTTTCTGGGTGGGAAAAGGGGATTCTAGGTAGATACATTTGTGAAATGCTGGGTTAGACAGAATTCACTACTAGACTAATTAGTTTTTAATATATCAATGTGTGTATTCTTTGGATTCTCTAAGAGGCAGGGATATATTTGTATTTCACTTTGACCATCAAAGCCATCTTTCAAAAACAGATCAGTTATTATGTGGTTTGGGAAATAATTGCCTTAACCATTACTCTTTATCTGAATCTTGGTCCAGTTTCTTAAAAGATTGGTTAAATGGTTTGAGATGGACTTTGCTGAGGAAGTGTCATAGGGCTTTTATGTTTGTTTGTTTGTTTGAAACAACAACCGTACTATCCTGTGTGGTAGCTTGTGCTTGTTTTGTATTTCTGCCTAAATAGAAGACGCTATCCCACCTTGGTGCAAGGTGGGCTACAGGCAGACCCACCTTTTCGTGTAGGTATGGCCAAAATTTTTTTCTAGTAGCCCTATGATCTGCTCCAGAAAGTACTCTTATTGAAGCCCCAAATTAATCATGCAGCGTGGAATGAAGAAGTGAGTTTAGCTTTGGAAATAGAGGGCAAAGTTAAAAATCACTCTCATGGAAGTGTTCCTCTAGATTAGAACATTGAACTTTTATGTAGTCCTCTTAAATCTGCCATGATGAATAGCCCCCAGATAAACCACAGCCAATGAAATGAGTTCATTTGTTGAATGGAGTTAGAATTAGCCATTTGATTGTCTGAAGAACATTTGCCAAAAGCAACTCACTTCGTTTTGGCATATTTGATATATTGAGCTGGTATCTGACAGTAGTTGGCCACAGCATAACTTGCTTCTTGAGACTGTTCCTGGAATGTGCTAGTAATATCAGCTTTAAAAGAGGGTGACTGAATTTTTAATTGATAAATAGGAGGGGAGTCACATATATGATTCATCTAAAAATGGCATAGATTATTTAGGTGCAAGTTAAAGAAGTCTAAGACATAGCCATGGTTTTAGTCCACATGTATGGAGAGTTTCTACAATTTTGCTGTTTCCCAATAGAATTTTTATATTGTGCCTTTACTAAAATTGCCTTTTTGTCATTACTAAAAGCTCTTCTCAAGACTATTAATAACTGGTTTCAATCAATGTGTAGCTATCTTTAAAATCATGTATTTTTCTACTCAACTAAATCACCACACCTTTTTCTCTTCTTCCTATACAGACTTAGCTTTGGAACCAAACCCTTCTGACCACCCAAGGGCAAGCACCATTTTTCCGAGCAAATCTCAAACAGATGGTAAGGCAATGCTTTTTTTTCCCTGAGAAAAAGAGTGAAAACTGTTTTTGTTTTGTGTATTATAGGAGGTATTTAGAAAAACTCTTACAGTGGTTTAAATGTTTCACTTTTTTATGTATTCACTTGTCTTATTTTAATATGTTGATGATACAGTTTCCTTTAGTTGTCAGTGTTTTAGGGAGGAGAACACTTAGACTATCTGTTTATACATTTTGCCACCTCTTTATCAACATAGTCAACTGGCCACATGATTTAGATGTGGTCTATTTCTCCATGCTACTTTGTCCTTTTCCCCTTGCTCCGAAGAGCACATATGTTAAAGACAAATGATAGGGTTTAGGTCACAGTTAGGTTTTCATTTGATCAAATCAGAAAAATCAGTTGTTATATGTGGGAATTGAGCCTTGTGATTTTGGCCCTGTTTTACACAGTGTTCAACCAGACGAGCCTATCTCACATCCAGATTTATGCTACTCAGAACTTTTAAGCTATTCAAAACTTTCTCATCCTAATGTAGTGCTGTGCCAGGGTAATAAGAGCAACATGCCATATGGGGTTTTCCAGAAGATTATCCTCAGCATGTGAAACTCATATACATTTCCTGTGTCCTCCTTGTTTTAAGATGAGAATCAGAACCGTAGAATTTTTTGCACTCCTGCTTGCCTGCTTGTCTTCCTGAATGTTATGTTAAATCCTAGTTTATTTGCTAAAAAGCCATACGTGACCAAGTTTTTCAGTTGATTACGAGAGCAGGAATACAAGAAGTGAACATTCCATAATATTTAAAGTGATGCAGCACAATAAAAAACGGAGGTTTGGTTTTTTGTTGTTGTTGTTTTGCTTTTTGTTTTTTTCCGTTAGATCACTGGTTTTTATAAAAGGATATAACTCAGGAACAGCCAGATGGAAGAGATGCATAGGGCCAGGCATGGGGACAGGGCACAGAGCTTTGATGCCCTCTGCAAGGGTACTACATGCTCACCAACCTGGAAGCTCCTGGGGTTTCTAACTTGCATTTTTCTAGTGTGTGTACTTGAGCCACTCCTTTCTGGTTAGGATTGCTCTATTTCTCAGTTTCTTCCAGAGCCATGAGCTGCTCACATGTAGAGGGGCTCTGGAGACAGTAAAAGAAAAGCTGTCCCATGCCTGTCTCTCTCTTCAGCCTTAAGGAATCCGTGCCTGTGATGCCTGTCTGGAGTTAAAGGAGGCAATGTGAGCAAGAGTGTGGCCTAAGACCCTCTTCAGGCTTTTATTCTTCTGGCCTTTGTTGGAGCAAAACCGTTTTGTGTGCTGTAGATATGTTCATTTAGGTCAGCACACTCATTTTAAAATTTACGTTTAACATAGGTTACTTTCCAGTTGTGTATTTTTTCAGTAAGGTATTTGAGTAGGTTACCATTAAGTGGTTCAGGATGCTTCCAGAGATCCTGGTGCGTTCGGAGACGAGTGCCTGGCCAGAAACTGGTTCGTAGAGTCGTCATCTGTAGATTGTGGTAATTAAAGTAAGCTGTGTGTAAATGAAGACTTAGAAAATACTCCTGGCTAGTAGTTCAGCTATGCAGCAGGTACATTTTTTTATTAGCTAAGTTTCTCACCTGGCCTGATTTGCTTTGTCCTTTTCTTTTGTAAATGGGGAGTCTTTCATTTGTGCCTAATACAGAATATCTATTAGGTCAAAAAAGTGAAACTAAGTTTTTAGATTTTATTTATAGGACTCATCTTGCTGGGTGATTTAAATTATATATTTTGTTGGAAATTATTTTAAAAAATAGAATGGAATTCTATCTCATTGTGTTATTGGTAATCCATCAGATAATTAGTGACTACTTTTATTTTTCTATGGCATTTGTATCAGAATTCATCAGTTAATTTTTTTTATTCTTAGTGCGGGAAAAGAGGAGGAGCAACCATTTCAACCATGTAAGTAAACAGTTGAAAAGTTAAGAAATTAATAGTTTGAATTAAAAATATGTCTGCCATGATTCCTAAAAATATGATGGATCCAATACTGTTAGCATGGACCTCTTTTTTGTAGATTTTCTAAATCTCTATTTTCCTAATTATCAAATGGATTCAGGAAAGTCTTTGACTTAGTAGTGCCCATTTTTTAAGGGTTCTGACATTTACGTTAAATTTCACTAATACGGTTGTAGTATAAAGATCTGCCTTAAATTCTTTTGCCTTATTTTTTTGATCTTATTTTTTAACCAAAGTAATAAAAGTATAACAGGTAAGTTAATTTTTAGCACTGTCCATTGACTTCTTGTCATAGCAGGTGAAAGCTGAGCTTCTTCGCTCCACCATGACGTTATTTCCCTCCCTGTGTTCCCTCAACATGTATCAGTTTTTATTAAATCAGAATCAATGTTTACATTACTACGACTCTGCAAATATTGTGCATTGCTGAGCCATATAGTTCTCTGACTGTGCCTCCTCCTTGTACACCCTTCATTCTTTTTCTTAAATATTAATGAAATTGGAGCACTTCTGCACTTCTCTAGGATAACCCAATCCCCCTTTTCCTAGCCAACGTGATCTCACACAGCCAAATGCAGTAAGTAGCTCCCTGCCCGGTCTCCCTGCTTTCACATTCTTCATTTTTTCTGTGGAATTAATTTCCTGACTATATTCACTTGCCTGTTTTCTAACAGTTATTTTTTTCCCCAAATGTTTTAACATTTGTCACATGCCTATGAAAACTATTTTCCGTCTACTAAGCCACATCTGTTCCATTTTTTTCTTGGAGACACTTTGCCCCAATCTTTTGTCTTCCTACTCCCATATAGACTAGTGTTCCCCTAGGCCTGCTCTATGCCTCTTTTCCTGGGATATCTGTGTGAAGTCATCTGGGATCTCACATAACTCTGCTCTCTTATGTTGGATCCCCTATGTCCTAGATTCTGTTTCCCTCTTGTCTTGTTATACTTCCTTGTTTTACTGGAGCACATTTTCCTGGGAAAAGGGCACATGGGCAGAAAGTTTAGAGAGATCTAGCCTCTCTGAAACTCCTTCTATTTGATAAAGTATAGAATTCTCAGTTGAAACTAATTTTTGCCGTTCTAAAGACATTTCCCTCTCATCTTCTCATTTACACTGTTGCTCTTAAACCTGTTGACATTGTATGGTACATTGTACATTACCGATTTTAGTCATTTTCCCCCATCCCTTCCTTCTCGGGAACCTTTTAGTACCTTCCCTCTCCCTGGGATTTTGAAATTTCATAATTTGGTTTGGTATAGACCTTTTTTGTGTGTTTCTTTGATATTCTGTTTTTTTCTTCCAGGTTCCTATTATTCAGATGTTGGAAGTCTTAGACTTACCAGATCGCTAACTTTTTTCCCCTCCTGCTTTGCATTTTGTCTTTTTGTCCTGCTTCCTGGAGATTTCCTTGACTGTGCTCTAATCCTTCTATTGAATATATTGTTTTGTCTACCTTATTTTCAATTTATAGAGTTCTCTTATATCCTGTCATTCTTTTTTTCACTGATGCAATTTCAAGTTTTCATTTGCTCCTGAGTTTTTATCACTCCCATCAATTCCTTCTTCCCGTTTTGTTTTGTTTTTTTTTAAAGCGTCCTTATATTTTATTTTATTTATTTATTTTTTGGCTGCATTGGGTCTTGGTTTCTGCACGTGGGCTTTCTCTGGTTGCGGTGAGCTGGGCCTACTCTTTGCTGGGTGCGTGGGCTTCTCATTGCAGTGGCTTCTCTTGTTGCGGAGCACAGGCTCTAGGGCGTGCGGGCTTCAGTAGTTGCGGCTCATGGGCTCTAGAGCGCAGGCTCAGTAGTTGTGGCGCATGGGCTCAGTTGCTCTGTGGTATGTGGGATCTTTCTGGGCCAGGGCTCGAACCCGTGTCCCCTGCATTGGCAGGCGGATTCTTAACCACTGCGCCACCAGGGAAGTCCCATTCCTTCTTCCTGTTTTGATCTCTTACTTGTTGGGGGCTTCCCTCAAACGCGTGATGGTCCTTGGCTGTCTGTTAAGATCTAATTGGAAGCATCACTTGGACAACTCGTTAACTGATGGGCCTCACTGCAAGGATTTGGGGACCACGCCTCTGAACTCTGAGCCTGCCTTGGGTTCTGTAAGACAAACTGATTTTCTTGTTCCTGTCCTAGTCACTCTCTGTAGGTACCAAGGTTGTGCTTCCTCTGTTCTGCCAGGTCAGTTACCACTCCTTTATCTAGACTTTTCACCTTTCAAACATTAAAAATCATCTGCTGTTTATCCTGTCTTATGTATAGCTTTTTTAAAAAATGCCTTTAATTCTAATGAGATGATATCTGAAAGAAGGGGGAGAGGAAATAGATTTGTGGTCAGTCTACTCAAACTTAGATTTATTCTTTGAATATAGGTTCTGAGTTTGAAGTTTAATGCAATATAATTAACGATATTAATTCAGACAATATTTTTGATTATACCTATAATTAGAATATTATACTTTTCTACTAAGGCCTTGAGTATGAATTCTATTCAAACCACTCACCCTACCATATTGTCCATTAATGTGCAACATAGATGGAGTATTACAGACTTTTCAGTGAAAGTCATTGATGCTTAATAAACGTATCCAAAACTTGTGAAAAGGGGGAAGAAAAAAGTGAACTTCAGCTTTATTCTCTCTTTTTTTTTTTTTTTTTCATTTATATACTTTTATTTGGGAATGTTTAAATCAATACAGAGAAAACGAAATTTCAGAGACAATGAATATCATTAGTTTGGATATCATTACTTTATTATAAAAGAAACACGGAAATTATTTACAGGATGAAAGATTTCAGAACTTCAGTGGCAGCTTCACGTGATGCCATTGGGGGAACGGGCAGCTTCACGTGATGCCATTTCAATAGTGACTTATTTTAGTCGACATATTTTCCAAGAATGTCACCATCTCTAAATAAGAAATAATCCTTGTCATCTAGAACTACTTTGGTGCCTCCATATTCTGGGAGAAGAACTTTATCTCCAACTTTCACACTAACTGGTTGAATCTCTCCACCCTTTCCTTTAGAGCCTGATCCAACAGCTACTACCATTGCTTGCAATACTTTTCCTTGCGATTTTTCTGGAAGCATAATGCCTCCTTTGGTTACAACTTCGGGTGCACTTCTTTCAACTAATACTCGGTCAAAGAGGGGAAGAAACTTTCTAAATGCCTGTCCTGCCATGACTCGGGTTGCCGCACTTCGTACTCTCGCTCTCTCCAGCTTTATTCTTTTAATGGGTTAAAATCAGAGGCAGTAGGCACAATGGGAAGAGTCATTGGGTGGGGGCAGGATTTCAACAGGTACTTGACCTTTAATGATAAGCTTTGAGGGTTGTTACTTACTAGCCTCCTAGGTATGATTATTTTCTAGTCTTCACCATTAAACCTGCAGTCTACTAAGCAACCTTTCCCCTTATAAAGATTGTAAAAGTCCATGTATTTTGTCCTTAGTGCTGAATGAAGATAAATACTCTTCTTCAGTGACCAATTGAAATAATACCTATGAACATTAAACTGTCAGTAGTGTTTTTTGCTACTTGTTTTTTTTTTTTTTTGTATTTGCATTTTATACCCTTATGTGTGTCAGTGCAGTTTATTGAGGTTGTGAGCCAGCAATGGTAAAGCTTTAATCATAAGGGACAGTTATCTTAAATTTTCAAGCAAGATGAGAGGAAAGTAATCTACTGGCAGCTAACATATCTAGGCTTTGCTCAGAGGCTTCAATTCTGCCATCCTTTAGTGAACACTAGATGCTGGAAAGTTTGAATAGTTTCAGGAGTAGGCCTGTGGAAGTGTTTCTTTTGTAGGATCGAGCCAGTAGACTGTAAGTTGCTGATACAACTTAAATGAGCCCCCATAGGATTATAGAGCACATCTAATTAAAAATTTTAAATGTTTTAGCAGTAATATTTCCAAAGACAAATCAATATACATTCATAATAGAAAAAAAAGTTTTTAATAGAGGAAAACAGGATAAATAGCACCCAAAGCTCTACCAACTAGTCTATATTTTGGTACATTTCCTTACTATTTTTATTCCCCTCATATATATAGATTTTTGGTCAGCATTGACTTTTATTACGTGTAGTGTATGTCATATTATACCCTAATAGTAGTGACCTTAAAAGATAACCTGCTTCGTTTAGAATCAAAGTATTTGAATGAGTGAATTTTCATTTTTCATGCTGTATCTGTTTTTTGAGATTCTAAAATTACACATTAACCAAATAGCTTAAGGACCATATCAGAGTTTTAGTTTAAAACATTTCTAGCTTGAAGGAGAAATTAGTCTTCCAAATAGTGATACTGTTTCAAATATGTTACATCTAGAACTTTTTGTTAATAAGGAATAAGTGGCTTTGCATAAAGCATCTGAAACAAGCAAAATGGTGTTTTATATATGCCATTTGGATATTTCTGATTATTGGATACTGGCAATTTTTATTTAAATGCTCTGTATTTTAAAAAGCATCAACTAGATTTTCTCCCTGCCTCACCTTTCATGTATTTGTGGAGGACATTGATGGGAGAGTGTGACAGCATGGTGAAAACTATTTTATATTAATAGGAGGAAGGAAGGCTCATCTGAATTAGTAAACAAACAAAAACCAAAACCAAAACCCAGCTTTAAAATTGTTCGTATTCTGTGGTATTAAAGAATGCTACTCTTCCTTCCAGTGGCTTTCAGTGATTGGGATTTGGTTATTGGCCTTACTTTAAGGAACAGAGTTGTCCTAACATAGTTTAGGCCATTTTAGTATTTGACTATTGCCGTGTTCATGGGCTCTTCACAAATAAATGGATACTTCTAAAGTGTTTTAAAGATAGTTCATTCTCTAGAGGGTCTCAAAAAGTTCTTTGTCACCTATCCAACACCACTGTAGATAAATTCTCACGAATTTGTATCTTTAGTAAGATTTACCTCCAGTTGTAACTGATCTTAAATAATTTCTCAAACACTTGTCGAATCCTAATTTGTCCCAGATTCTGTGCTCAGTAGCTGGAGGTAGGAGAAGAATCTTCCTAACCTGGAGAATCTTGTTTACTTAAGAGGGTGGTACTATGCAAGCAGCTGAGACCATGGAACAGTTGGTAAATTAGATGTGTGAGTGTGCAGAAAGTGAGAAGTTTTGTGGTGTGCCTGCTGGCAAAGGGATCCTAGAGGCAGATGGGGTCAAGCTTGCTGGGACAGGAGGAAGAAAAAGGCATTGCAGGCAGAGAGCAGCATGGGTGAGGCAGGAGTGTCAAATAACACGTAGAACAGAATTAGTACAATTTTGAAATGAATGGCAAGTATTCTCTGAGGTTCTCACTTGAGTAATGTACTGGCAGTCTTACTTAAACATGAAGTGAGAAGTTAAATTCTCAGAGTTGTTTTATCCGTTTTTTTTGGATGCGAGAGAATCTTTAAGCAGTACCTTTTTGTCCTCCAGATAAGGAAATTGAGGCCCAGAGAGACTTATGGCCCCCAGCTTTTTAGTGATAGAGCAGCCCTGGCATGCCCAGCCTCTGATTGGAAAACGTTTGTTTCGTCACACTGTCTCCTGAACTAATACATTTATTATTGGTGTTCATTTACTGCAGTGAAATGCTCCTACATCGGTATTACATAAAGCATTACGTTTTATTGTAGTAACTGAATAGAAATAGGAAATCTCAGCTGCATTTCATTGCTTAAGGAAAAAACCCTGAAATCTTATTCTAAACTTTTTACATTATTATAAAGGTAATTTATAATAGGTGCTTGCCAGGTTTGATTATAGGTACTATATCAAGGCAGCATTTTATAACCCATTTCTCAAAGCTCGTCTGTGGAAGTCAGAGTATAGAGGTTTCCCATAGAGCTGCACATGATATCACACTCAGGCAGTTCATGGAGTGTAAGAAAAATCTTAATGCTTTATCGTTTGACATTTTAACCGAGGAAAAACACACACTTGATAGGTTTAACTTACTGTGACATTTTCTTCTATTTCCCTTCCCCTTCAGGTATCTCCAGGGCAGCTTACTAAAAAGTATAGCTCATGCTCAACAATATTTCTAGATGACAGCACGGTCAGCCAGCCTAATCTTAGAACCACAGTAAAATGGTGAGTACAAGTAGGTTGCCAAGGGCTGAGTGACAGACCCCCTTATCGCTAAAAGCATCCTAGACATACATAAGTTCATTCATTTGAATTGTCCTTTTCAGTGATCAGGTTAAAAAACTGGTGTCAACTATAGATTGATTTCAAGGACCTAAATATGAATTTTCAGTTTCCATTTTAATCTTAGAGCGCATGATAGAAGGGAAAGCCAGTTAGCAAATAAGAAATCCCAGAAAAAGTATAAATCTTTATTTGACGCGTTTCTGTTGCTAAGCCATTGTTGAACACAGTGAGAAAGAGAGGTGCTTTTGATTGGCTGTTTCTAGAGACAATTATTACTGTATGAGTTGTAGTCCTCAAACAACGTGCACTACTTTGGAAGCTGCTCTTAGAAGAAGGAACAGCTTGTCCCCTGCTGGCACCAAAGCGAATCTGCATTTAAATTTAATTGGAGTTTGTCAGATTTATCCCACTGTGCTTTTTTTTTTTTCCTGCACTCTTTCTGTATGAAATTTTACTTCTCCTTCCTGTCCCCCAAAGAGGGGGAGAATATATCAAACCAGTCTTAAGAAATACACACTCAAGCTTAATTTCTTTGTAGATGAAATTTGTTCAACTGAGGTTTTAACTTAATAGACACATTTAAGTTTTGTTTATATATATATATCTCCAACACACTGTATCAATCACAGCAGAGAACAATAAAAGAGGTGAGGTTTCGGAAACATGGCTGTGGTCAGGCTTATACTTAAGGAGACACGAACAGTGTCATGATGATGGAAACCATTCTTTAATTTCTGGGAGCACCTCATAGTCCACAATTGGAGATGCACTTTCAAAACACCCTAATGATGAACCTTTCAAGCTTATTTAAGAGAAAAAAACCAAACGGGATGCAGAGCTTCTTGCCTCCTCCCTCGCGGTTGTCCACGAAACATTAACATCTCCTTAGGATATGAATGTTGATTTTCCAGAACACAGTTTGGGAAATGCTATTTGAAAATATTAATGTCCTTATCCTTAATTTTATTTGTTGTCTTAATTTTATAAGCTAATTGTATTTTTAATTGGTTTTTAATGTGCCAGCTTTTTTTTTAGCTATTTAAATTATCAGTAACTTCTACTTTAATTAAAGACAGCAAGTTCACAGTCATAATAATGTAACTTTCCTCTTGTGCTTACAATAATAGTTGCAGTCAAGTCATGTTTCAGCAAAAATTGAGCCCCATCTCTAAAGTCCTGAGTTTGGGCACTTATCACATAATCACTGAATGTTTTTATTCAGCCAAGACACTGAATCTGTGGGTACAAAAACCACTCTACTTTGGCTAGAGTCGCAGCTTCTTTTGAATTCAAAAGAGTCTGATGTCCAGTATATAATTCAAAAGTACTTTGAAAGTAAACCTTGCTCAGGGACTTCCCTGGTGGTGTAGTGGTTTAAGAATCTGCCTGCCAACGCAGGGGACACAGGTTCGAGCCCTGGTCTGGGAAGATCCCACATGCCGCAGAGCAATTAAACCCGTGCGCCACAACTACTGAGCCTGTGCCATAGAGCCCGCGAGCCACAACTACTGAGCCCGTGTGCCACAACTACTGAAGCCCACGCACCTAGAGCCCGTGCCGTGCAACAAGAGAAGCCACCACAGTGAGAAGGCCGCGCACCACGACAAAGAGCAGCCCCCGCTCTTGGCAACTAGAGAAAGCCCGCGCGCAGTAACAAAGACCCCATGCAGCCCAAATTAAGTAAAATTAAATAAAATTAAAAAAAAAAAAAAAAGATTAACCTTGCTCAGACAAGAAGGTTTCATCCTTTTTTTTCCCGACCTAGTCTAATTTTTGGAAGTACAGTAAATTTTAATTTGCTCTCATGAAGTTTTAGAAATGATCATTCATCACATTCATTATTGGTGAAATAAAGGTTTACTGAGAAAATTAATAGGGCCAATTGGCTTTTAGGAATGATTTTGAAAATGTTTATCATGGGGTTACTTTTCAGTGGGGTAGTTGTTCTCAGTGGGGTAGGTGAGCCTTATTAGAATCACTTATGCAACTTTTCAAGATATATGTTTCTGGATGCACAAAGTCCACCCGCCTGCCCCCGCCTCCAAGACACAGTGTCTGTGTGTCTGTCTGTCTGTCTGTCTCTCTCTCACCCACGCACACACACCTGTTGACAAGATGGGGAATGATGTGAAGCATGATTATATGGACAAAAGCATCCCGAGTGATTCTCCGATCTTAACCCTAACTCATTCATCCCTAAACTTTGCTGCACGCTGCAGTCATCTGGGGCTCTTTAAAAACAGTCCTGATGCCCAAGTCATACCCAGTGCCGGTTAAATCAGAACATCTTGAAGCAGAAGCCAGGCAGTTTTTAAAGCTTCTCAGATGATCCCAGTGTGCAGCTGAGCTTGGGAGCCACTATTTGGTTAGAGGGCAGGAGAAAGAGAACTGCTTCTGATAATTAGTGGGACCTTAGGTAAGTCAGTTTTAAGCCTTGGTTCCCTTATCTGTAAAATGGGTGGTTTAATTAAATGTCATCTACGGTTCAGTGGTCCTTTCCATCATAAAACTTCTAATGCTGTGATTTTAAAATCAATTTGAAGATGAAACTTTGAAGCACTATAGAAGTATCCATCTTTGATGCTAACGGTGTTACAGGCCTTTATACAAGTGCTAAGATTCTATAGACCTATTCTAAAATTCAGATTTGCCTTCCCTCAATTATTTTGAGTTTCATTTTAGACACTGAGAACAAAGGGGAGCATATAACTTAACCAGAGAACCCCTTTGTTGCCTAATATACAACATCTGTGAATAACTTAGGAATATAGTAACTTAAAAAAGACTACCTAAGGACTTGTATCTATCTGTTCGTTAATACTTTATTTAAAATAATTTGGAAATACCTGTCATTAATAGGATACTGTGTAGTATTATGCTGTCTTATTAGCACTGCTTATTTCAGGATAGCTAGACCTATCATCAGTTTTGTGGCTATAAAATTTTGCTATTAAATTTTCTAATAATTATGTAAAAGTGATTTGAAATCATTTTGGTATAGAGCACTTTTATTATTTACTTTTAAGGAAATAATGGAAAACGGATGGGTAGGTGGATAGCGAACTAAATCAACTGAAATGCAGGGGCTAACAAAAAAACCACACACACACACACACACCCCCACACACAAACTACTATATGGCTTAAATTTAAGCATGTGTATATATAGATATAACTTGTACAGGACAGAAGGTTTTGTGGGTAGAAGGACAAATGACAGGGGACATATGTAATAATTTATATATTATAATAATCAACCAAAACATGCCTTCTAACAGCATATCTAGCATTTTGGGTCTCCTAATTTTGCTAAAAGCTGAAGAACCTAAAACAAGGGGGAAAGCACCCATGTGGTACTGTTCTGAATTCGAGGATTTCGGGGCCACTGGGCCTCTGGAAGGTCTTCCCTCCTTGCTAACCCCTTTTTAAAAATGTCTTCAGGCCTGATATGATAAAAATCAGTGATGACAATGTATTTTTTTTCCTCCACAGTATGACTTTAGCAATATATTACCACATCAAGAACAGGTGAGCTCTTTTGAAACCTATCTTGTTATTCCAGCTAATTAATTTACAAGGTATCAAGTTTAGTGTTAGGTAATAACTATAGATGTTACTGGCATAAGCTTTTATTATTAGAGTGCTTTTATTACAATATAGAAGTGAATCATTTATTTTTCTCTTAGGACCCTTAATTCTTAGGTTACTGAGCATCCCAAAGAGTATTTGTTTATATGGGTTATATTGATAATTTACTGTATTAGAAATTGAAATTGAGAATTTAAAAAATTAAATTCATTGTATATTAAAACAGGGTGTGCCTTAGCACTACTGAAATTTTGAGCTAGATAATGCTTTGTTGTGGGGTGTCGTCCTGTGTGTTATAGGATATATAGCAGCACCCTTGGCCTCTACTCACTAGATGCCAGTAGCACCTTCTTCCCTCCACATTACGACAACCAAAACTGTCTCCAGCCATGGCCAGAAGTCCCCTGGGGGACGAAATCACCCCTGATTGGGAACCCCAGTGTTCAACATAAATCATTTTTTTTAATGAAAAATAACTATTTTCCACAACAAAAAATATTGAGAGAAAAGTATCTCCTCAATAGAAGACAGCTGATTCTCATATCTCTTCTGTCTTCAGTCATTTGTTTTGAAGAAACAATATGAAGAAGATCCAGCCGCTTGCAGATATATAGTTGGAAAAAGATGTATTTTTAAAGCCTTCAGATAATTTGGTATATTCTTTGATACTGTACCAAAAGTCTGCATGTGCTAGTTTCTTAAATTAGTTAAAATGGAATTCTAAATCATATCAATGAACTTGTAATAAATACTATGTTAAATTAATACCCATTGATCTGTCATGCATACTGAGTAGATCTTTTTACCTGTACCTGACTTTATAATATTATACATTGGTCATTTGGAAAGTATTGGTTCACATTTCTTTAGACAGTGTCAAAAACTCACTTTTGTTAGTATCACCACCAGTCTTACCAGAAAAGTCTTTTAAGTGTTGAGAAGTTGTCAAGTTCACAATCGAAGGTAGAAGTTTTCCAAAACTCCTGATATTTTTAGCTTGATGGCTTGAATTTTATCATTGGCAACAAATAACTTTAGAGTTATTTTCCTTGAAGTGACAGGCTCACTTTGTTCATTTTTGAAAGAATGACTGTGTCAGTTGTACATTCAAATAACGATGGTGTTCGATGAAAAAAGTGTTTCAAATAAAGATGGTGTTCTATGAAAAAAATGACTTACCGCCAAGTCACAAGTGCTTTTCCTTAACACAGCCATATTTCAGTATGTAAAAGTGCTTAATGCATACTTTCCACTTATTCAGAATATTAAAAAGAAGGACCAAGGTTTAAGAACACTATTAATTTTTACTCTTTTATCAAGGATGTTCTTCAAGCAGATTTTTTAACTGCAAGTGGCAGTGAATAATTGAATGACTTCTAATTCAGTTTGGTACCACTGCCTTGATTCATGCTCAGAAACCAGCAGTTTTACCCACTTTTGCTTTTATACATCCATAGCAAATGTCACACAATGTGAAGGGCAGGTAGTGTCTTAGTATTCTTATAAAAGCAGTTTTGACCTCTTGGGCCTCCTGAAGGAGGGGATAGGGGAGAATCCCAGAGGCCTGCAGACCACATTTAGAGAACCGCTGTTCAAATGAGCGCAGTGTATTAGTGTGGTGAAATTTTAAATTAAAAAGCCTGGTTTCTTTTAAAATAAAAAGACAATTACATTTTTAACTCAAACTATTTAAAAGAGACAAGAAGAAATACACAATAAGGATATAAAGAACTAAAGAGAAAAAAACGGGAAAAAACCATGAATCTCATATTCACATTGATTGAAGTGAGAAGAATTTATTGCCCACCACCACTGCTTCATAAAATGTTCTTGCATATTCCAGTGTGAGGTTAGAGGGGTGAAAATATATTGGTTTACTAGCATTGCCTGTTAGGGAGGGTCAGTGCTTATAGAGGCAACTCTGGCTGGTTGTTGTAGAAAAGGTTTCACAGAACTTGATGTGCTGAGTAAAAATAGGTCAGGAAACCTTTCTAAGGGTGGAATCCAGGAGAAGAATTTATAAAACTGTTTGCTTCGTTGAAGGTTAAGCTTCCTCTACCCCTCTCTCTACTCCTAGCCGATATTTTACTAAGATAGTAAGTCCTGAATTAATTTTTTAAATGCACATTCTTATTTTATAGAGTTGCAGATAGATCCTTGGATATTTTTGATGAGAGATTACATCCACTCACAGTAAGTGTCAGTTTTATTGAAGTGGTATTTTTCTCTTATACAGTTGTGTTTATTTCATGCTGATTTGCTTTGAAATTAATTACTAGAAGAAAATTACTTCCTCCAGCTCGAAGTCAAATTCATCTTCCTTTAAGTCTTCTTCCCCACGCCATGTTGTGTCTAGTCATTTTCCCGAAGGCGTGTTGTATAAGGGGTTGATGGATATGAACCGAGTTGCACTTTGTGTGAATAGTGAGCAGGTAAGTAAACATACCCAAGTAACAGAAAATGTATCTTTTTAAAGGATGATGTTCCATAGCATCAAACAATATAAATATTTGTAAATAAACCTAATATGATAAGGCCTCTAAGAAGAAAATTAGAAAACTGTTTACATTTTAAACGAATTAAAATGACAAAGTTTTAAAATTCACTTCTCCGGGTGCTCTGTGGCCACACGTGGCTGGCGACTGCTGTACAGGACAGCACATTCTTAGAGCCTTATGGTTACAGGACACTGGAAATGTGTTTTCAAAGTTGACTACAGAAAAGTATGACATATGGTGATCAGCAAGACTTTTGAGCCTAAAAGTATTGGGTTGGCCAAAAAGTTTGTTTGGTTAGTGAATATATTGTTCAATAAAATGCTTGGTGAAAATGAAAACTGTGTCTTTTATTTTTACTTAAAACCAAATGAACTTTTTGGCCAACCCAATAGTTTACATTTGGTTAGAATTCTGTGGGGAGGAACGTGGAAATACATAAATTTTCTGCGGTTGTGCCTGTATTTTTCTTTAATGAATGGTGGTGAGTACTGGATCACTGTGGTATTTTAGGATCCCATTGTTTAGATTTAAAAGACTACAAGACATGTCACCCAATCAGAATTATTTTAAGGGGCACGTGGGCCCAAGTGTGAAGACTGCTATCTTAAGGGTACTTTTAAGTATTTTTCTTCCGTGGATACTTAAATTGCATTTTTTCTCCCTTCAGCGAGAAAAGATTCCAGAGGAATACTTCGAGCATGATCCTGAACACAAATTCATTTACGGATTTGTTCATACTCTTTCTAGTGCCGCACAGCTAACTGCTGAAGGTGCAGTAGTAACTTTGGTAAGATATTTTTTCTTTCATAAAGCATCTGTAGAAATTTCTGTCTTGTACACATGGTATGGTCCTGTTTTTCCCAAATGAAAGTAGGTTCCTGAAACGATCATTAGAACTTTATTAAGAGAAACCTATCAAAAGAAAGTAAAGTATACACATTTGAGCTTTAATCATCATTATGATTTAAAACGTTGCCATTGCTTTTCTCATCAGAAAACAATTGCTATTAAAGGCAGCAGGAGAGATTTCTGGTTTCTCCTTCCACACCTGAGGGGACACACGCACGCACAGTGCACACACGCACACACAGACGACGCGTGTGGTGGTGGTGGGGCGGGGCAATCACTGAGCGCTCTGGTCCACAGGCAGAAACAGGTTCCGGGCAGTTTGAAGCTGAGTCCCAGACTGCACTGCCTAGGCAGTTCTGATGTGTGTCCTGACTGAGAACTACTGCCCTCAGTTCTCTGTTCCTTGGATAATGGATAATGGTGTTAACCATCCCTGCTGTCCTCTTATTGCCTGCATGTGAAGTTGCCCAGGACTAGGGTGCCAGTAGGACTTCAGAAGGCTTTACTCTAGTTAGCCTGCTAAGCTACAGCTGTGTAAGGACCTTTTTGTCATCCATTCCTAATTCCTATGGTAAGATTTTATCATTTGAATAATAAATCATATTCAAGTGAGAGGTAGTTGGGATTGTTTTACTCCTCCCTATAGCAAACCTGTAGGGGGGAAAGTCAGCTGCGTGGTCTGCAGGGAAGGAATACTTAGGCCACTCACTGCCTGCTCCTATCAAGGCAGAATTTAGGACAGGAGGCTTGTCCTTTTGAAAAGAGACCCCTCAGTGGGTACTGGATCAGACACAGGCCTTTTCTTGGCGCTACGGGCCACTTGGAGTGCTTAGCACATGCTTGAGAGAGGCAGGAATGGTGCTTGCATATGGAGAGCTAGGAAATGCAGGAAGGAGAGTATTTGGGTTGGAAGAGGGGCATTTCTTTGTAGACAAGTTAAGCTTGATGTACCTGCGAGACAGCAGAATGGCAGTGTCTAGTAATCATTTGAATATATGGGATTGGAGCATGAATCTGAGCTAGAGGGAGGGAATTAAGTGTAGCTGTTCAAATGCAGAGAAAGTATGTAAAATAAAAAGTGGGTAGAAGATAGATCCTACTAGGGACTGTCAGCACTTAAGGGACAGATCCCCAGAGGAGTGGCTACAGTGGTAGGAAACCCAGCAGAGAACCCTAAGAGACACCAGGAGAGGTTCAAGAAGGAGAGTATGGTCCAAACGCTAAATGCTACCAAGAAGTTGCTCATGTCATAAATACCATGTCACTGAATACCTACTCTGTGTCACTTTTCTACATGTGGGGGGTGGAGGAGAGAACAAGTTGGATAAATAAAGTTCTTGCCTTTATGGAGCAAGTGTGGAAGACGTAAATTTTTTTTTTTTTTTTTTTTTTTTTATCGGAGTACAGTTGATTTACAGTGTTGTGTTAGTTTCAGGTGTATAGCAAAGTATAAGTGTTTTTTTTTAATGAGTGTTTTTTAAAAGATGACTATTTCAAGTGGTGGTAAAAACCATGAAGAGAAAGCAAGGTAAAGGGATAAAGTGATTAGAGGGGCTTACTAGAAAGCTCAGGAAGAGCCTCTTTAAAGAGGTAATGTTTGAACCCAGGACCTGGCTGAACTGAGGAAGATCAGGTACGCTGGCATTACGGGCAGAGGGGACAAGTGCAAGGCTCTGAGACAGGAACTTGTTCTGTGTGTTCAAGGAAAAGCAAGGTGGCCATTGTGATCCGAGCGGGGAATGAGGGAAAGAGCATAGGTGATGAGGTCACGGAAGGACAAGGCCGTACCGCACAGGGCCTCGTAACTTGCAGGCCACGGGAAGAAGGTATTTGTTTGATGGGAAGCCTCTGGCAGATCTGGAGCAGGCGCATAAAGTACTCTTAATTTAAGAGGCTCTCCTGGCTGCTTTGGGGAGAACAGACTGTAGTCTGTTGGGAGGCAGAGAAGTTAGGCAGTGGCAGCGATACAAGTCAGAAGTGACAGACAGAAAAGCGGTCAGGGTACCAGTGAAGGTAGAGATAGCAAGAAGTCCTAACAGATTGGAGCAGGATACACTCAAGTGCAGGTTTTTGGTCTCAGCGACTGGGCGTGTGGCAGTGCTCTTTCATTTATGAGGGAAGGCCTGGGGAGTGGAGCTCTGGGACGAAGAGCTCTGGGTTGTTTGTGTGAAGGCACCGGTGACCACGGCAAGAGTAGTCTCTGTAGAGTGGTAGCAGCAGGAGGCTGACTGAAGTGGGTTAAGGAGAGGATGGGAGATGAGGAGCTGGCCTCAGGCCTGAGGACGCCGTCTAGGGGCAGTGGGGGACAGGCTGGGGACATGGAAGCATTCACACTGGAGGAAGCCTCTGACAGGGAGAAGTTGTTCAAAAGGAGACTAACTGTGGGCACAGTGCTCTGCAGAAGTGAGGTGGGATCAACTTCATTCATAGGAGAGTTAGCTTCAGTGAAAAGAAAGAAATCTCGCTTCCTCCGAGACAGGAGGGCAAGTGGGATAAATGAATATCAGCACGTGTACCAAGTTTGCCAGTACAAAGGTGAGAGGAAGTTGAGAGATTGCCAGTGTCGTTTCAGTGCCTCTGATGAGTCCCATAAAGTAGAGAGTTGAACCTTGCGGGGAGAGTCGTTCTTAGGGTACTAGAGAGTGCTGAGTTCTTTGGGGAATGGGAGCCGAATTTCACTAAGAACATATAATCTCAATACCCATGTTTGAAAACACAGTAGAGTTTGGAGGGCATGGGCGAATCTGAGCTGTCAATCTGATAACCCTTCAGAGAGTAAACAGACTCTTTCAAACTGGACATTTTTCTTTTTGTCAAATGGCATATACACTCTTCTACAGAGGTAACAACAAATCACAGCTTACCTCTCTAATCTTTGCTCAGCTGTTAACTCCATCCAGTTCTTTGTAGGGTAGACATTTGATACATGTAAAAGAAACCGTGAAATCATCTCACAAACCGGCAGGTTTAGAGGAGCCCCAGGGATACAGACACAGGCAGGTCTTCCCACCTTAAAACCAAAAGAATTGACTAAGCTGCAGATTATGTAAGACAGAAATGAATAATGAAATGATAATGGAGATGTGAAAAATTGGGGCTATGAAAAGGACTACCCTTTGTATGCATGTGTGTTCCTTCAAAAGGCACTAAAATATGGGAATACTTGACAGTTGTAAAGCCCCTTTGTACTGCCTGTCCTGCTGTGCCACGCAGCAGCCACTGGGAGGCTCTCTTGACCACCAGTTTTTATCTTCAAGTTCATGCCACAAAAGGACTGGTGACTGACTCTGAAGAGAAGGTAAAGATGTGCTCAGTCTTACCAGAATTTTACACACTCAAGCGTTATGTAAAATCGCCATGCAACCACCACCAGTCTTGTAGTTAACATTGCACGTGATAGGCACTCAAGCATTTACTGAACAGTTGAAGTCGACACTGGGCTGTATGTGCTGCCCTTGACAAGTGGGAAGGTAATAATACAATGCGTGTCTTTAGAATGCCCTTTGCTGAGATGTCCTTTCATTCCTGTGACCAAAATTGGGTTGGAAATTCACACGGGCAGAGTAGAAATATCAGACTCACAGAAATATCTGACTTACAACTGTGACCTGGCCTCTGGCCTTGGCTTGGCTGAGCAAAGTCTTTGTAGAACCTAGGAATAAAAGGGGTGTCAAAAAGAGATGAAATCTGTCATTCCTAACAATTCTTATCACAGCACTTAAACTGAACGAAAATCAAAGATCAGTGCTCTACTTTTGCAGGTTTACTTAGAAAGGCTTTTAACTTATGCTGAGATCGACATTTGCCCCACTAACTGGAAAAGAATTGTTTTGGGAGCCATTCTTCTTGCCTCCGAGTTTTGGGACGATCGGGCTGTATGGAATGTGGACGACTGCCAGATCCTCAAGGACGTTACAGTTGAGGACATGTGAGTTTGTAAGGTTACCGTGAACTTTCTAACCATTTTCCAATACCTCATTTGCTCTCATAAAGTTTACATTTTTAAGAAATGTTACATTTTAAGAAAGGTTACCTTGTGCAGAGAGCTGAAATAGACATAAAATTACAGCCTTCTTTCTATCTAGCTGTAGTATAACAATTTGTATTTCCCCTCATTCATTGGTAGGTCTTGATGTGTTATTGTTGTAATATTCTGCTTGAGAAATTGAAATTATTTTTCTGGTGGTTTTTGCCAAACATTTTACAAGCTCACTACCAGAGCAACATGGTACAGTAAGTAACTTGACAGCTTTCTTAAAGCTGTCTACCAGGTCCAGTCCATTTTTAAGGGGCACATGCCTGGTCTTTGAAGCAAGTGGCCACTGTTAAGGTCTTAGGGCCTCTAGACTACTGACAGGTTATAATTTCAACCTGAGTCACACATTGTGTATTTGCTTTTGCTGGTCTTTTTCTCCTTTTTATCTGAGGTTCTGTTGTTACAGAAACTATGATGTACAGGTAGCCACATATAAAGGTTTCAGATCCCTGTGTTCCTGTCTCCTCCCCTAAAGTCTGCTGAGCTAGGAAACACCTACCTCTCAGGTCGTCCGGGAAGCATCCCTGGGGCCTCACCCAGGGCACTCAGCAAACACAGCGGCACTTTGTGGGGCCTTGAGTTAACTAGGCAGGTTCTCCTCACAGATGGCACGCTCACATTGGCATGAAACGCCAGGCTTCCAATCTGGCTCTGGTGAAGGGCCCCAAGGGTGGGAAGCAGGATGAGCCAGAGAGGTAATTCCAGCAGACTCTCGAAGTGCCCGCTTGACAGTGAACCTGTCTTTGTGGGTGGCATTCAGGAAAATGTGAAAGGACACCTCTTGATTATATTGGACAGCAGAGGCCGATCAAGATGGCAGGCAGGGGCAAGAGTTTGTTTTTGTTACCTTTGCCCCTTACCCTAGATAATTCACAATTACCAAAGTGCATATTTACAGCTGAAGCGAGGAAAGCTGTGACTAAGAGAAGGGACCAGTGACTGTCAGTAGCTGTCAAAGTGGCTTTTGGTGAAAATGCCCACTTTGGTGATCATGTAAACCAGGTGGTCGTGGTGATATTGCTGGTAGCAATCTTAGCAAACAGTGGAACAGCAGATAATGAATTTGAAATGAATAGAAGTACTTTTGGAAGTTGCAGAAACTAAAGTGACGTTGACCAACACTATCATCAGTCTTTGAACTGGTCCCTTGAAGGAAGGAAAATTTGTAATCGTGAACACCATCCCTGCCATGATGGCAGCTGAAATTTTCTCAGAATCTGCAGCTGAGCTGACTGGGGCTCTGGTTCCAGGTACAACATCCGAGAACATGCAGGGAAACGTGTGGGTGTTCATAGACATTGAGCCCAGGAGCATTGGCGGCACTGTCCAGCTATGAAGAAACTAATTCTAAACAACGCTTTTCTGTGTAGAACGGAGAATCACCAGGAGTTATGTTTATAATAGGCTGCTTTTGTTTATGATCTTTGGGAGTTGGAAAGCATTACAACAAAGTGTTTAATACACATTTGTTTCATCCCTCTGCTGTTGACTACTATTTGTAATGGTCTCATTTTGAGTCTGAATTGAAAAATTGCTGTCTATCAGCTTTTCCTTAAAACTTTCTAACATCTCTGTGTCTTGTTAAATATATATTTCCCTTCAAAAGAGTAAGTTAAACTGAGCAGCTGCTGTTCAGACAGTTTGCTGCGCCTGTAAGTGGTAGGCTCTTCAGCCACCTAGCCATTTACAAACAGCAAAAAACACAGAAGATGCATATTCTGTAGGCATAATGCTTTTCTTCAGTGATTAAAGCTCTATTAATAGACATGTTAATCCTATGAAGTACTGTATTTCCACACAATTAAAATGTATTAGTGGAGAAAATATAAAAGGGATAGTGAAGTGCATTTATTCCTGTAGTAAATTAAGTCCTGATTAGCTGATTATCAAAACATTATCTGATTTACATTTCTATAGACTTCTGGCCGTATGAACAGGAAATTAATTTTGGAAGTAGGTTCAGTTAGGTTTAAAGTTCAACAAATGAGAAACCTCATTTCTGCTCATACTCTGCTCTCCATACAGGAGAACATGGAGCATTTGTTGATTTATCCAATGGATAAAATATTAACACTTGAAAACCAAGAAACCAAATGTATTGTAAAATAAGCCACTTGCATGTTTGTTTGGGTATTTATCATTTTTATCTAATCAACTCTCTAAAGTGATTGCTGTGAAAAGTGGTAAGATTTACTCTAACTTTATATTTATTTACTTAAACATTTGGCAAGCAAATGGCTGGATATGGTCATATAGCAGAAGCCTGCTCCCAGCACTCTACTTTCCCACTTCATTGAATTCGCCCTCTGTGGGCGTGTGCAGTCTGTCCTGGCAAGGGGCGGTAGGTCTGAACATTCTGGGCTGCTCTCCTAACACCGGGGGCAACAACTGCTCTATCAGAGGTCGTATCGTAAAGTGGGTTTAGTCTAGCTGAGACATAATCTTACTGCCTTCCTAAGCTTAAAAAGTGCATCCTGTCCTGTCATGGTGACGACAACTCACCCTAGTAAGGTTTTAAGGTGAACAGAAACTTGCATTATGCCCTTTGACACAGCCCCATGCACGGGGTGGGGGTGGGGGTGGGGGGATTCCCTTTCCCATCGAATGTAGCTTATTTATTTATTTACTTGAGATGAATCCTTGTTGCCTCAAGAGTTTTCCCCCCTCAGAGATAATAGCAGTGGCTCTCGATGGATCCATTTGTTGCCGTGGTGATGTGCCCACTCCTTTTGTTGGCTCGTCTCTACTTCAGTAAGCCCCTTCCTGTCATCAGCCCGGTGAAAATGTCTGCAAGTTCTTCAGAGCTAATAAACAGCATACATCATTCCTTTCAACTGATCACTAGAGCGGGGCCTCGTGAGTGAGTGTGGAGCATGAATCGTACAGCTGCACTAATGGAACTCTGAAGAATGAGCCCCTGAGTCAGCAGCATGAGTGCATAAGAGGGCCGTGACCTCTTCCCCCTTGTCCCAGACTCAAAGTGCTGGGACGCAGAAAGGACCACAAATAGCTGTACCTTGTTTGCACATTAGGGTATTAATCCAGCTGGGTAGCCATTATTGGTTTCAAAACAGTATTTAGAGCCATCCTAGTAGCTCAGAATGGTATTTTTGAAGATAGCCCAGTTGACTAAAATTGTCCTGTGTTGGTTTTGTCTTCTCCTCCTCCCCCAGGAATGAGATGGAAAGGCACTTCGTGGAGCTACTTCAGTTTAATATTAATGTTCCTTTCAGTGTGTATGCCAAATACTACTTTGACCTTCGCTCCTTAGCAGATGACAACAACCTGAATGTTCTATTCACTCCTCTTAGCAAAGAAAGAGCACAGAACTTAGAGGTAAGGCTGTGAAATCACTAACTGGGGTTTTCTGTCAGCCACCGAAGCCACACCTGTAGCTAAATTATATTAAGCAGTGATTAGGAAAATGGAAAGCTGTTAACAGTTTGAAGAGCTTATTGACCCGTTGGCATCATATTTCCTGTGTCTTTTATGGTTTATACAGGGATCCCACATTATAAAAAAAAAAAATTGTCTCTTCTGTAACCATAATTCAGAATACTTTCAATCATATTTAATCTGTTCTTAATGGTTTTCCATTTGAACCTCTACACTTACATATAACCATACATGAATAATTTCTTAAAATTGTATCCCTAATCAGATGTACCTACATAATCTACTTACCACTCTTAACTGTCTGTTTTTTTTTTAATAATTGATGTTTTGGACTATTTCTACTGTCTTGATATTTTTAATAAATAAATAAATGTATTTATTTATTTATGGCTGCATTGGGTCTTCGCTGCTGCACGCGGGCTTTCTCTAGCTGCGGCGGGCGGGGGCTGCTCTTCATTGCGGTGCGCAGGCTTCTCATTGCAGTGGCTGCCCTTGTTGCAGAGCACGGGCTCTAGAGCGCAGGGTCAGTAGTTGTGGCGCACGGGCTTAGTTGCTCCTCGGCATGTGGGATCTTCCCGGACCAGGGCCCAAATCCGTGTCCCCTGCATTGGCAGGCGGATTCTTAACCACTGCGCCACCAGGGAATTCCCTCTTAACTGTTTTTTACTCAGCTTGCAGTTCGTGTGTGTGTGTGTGTGTGTGTGTATGTGTGTGTGTGTGTGTGTGTGTGTGTGTGTGTGTATCACAGTTCAGTCCCATGAGTTTATTAGACAAAGCATCCGTGGCTAACCTGAGAGACCTATACTTGGAAGGTATAATGTGGATTCAGATACTGGATGTAGAAAGTACATGAGTTTTTAATATAAATGGTAACGTACATGGAACAACGTAAAACTTATGGCTTATGATTTTTGGTGGGTATACAGCAAAATTCACAACTGAAATGAACACATTTAAAATTGATACTTTCTGTGGTACCTTGGTGGTACTTTAGAATAAGATGTTTTTCTACCATAATTTATGTGCAAGTGAAATAGCACCTTTCAGCGCTTGTCATTAGACCTCTCCTACCTTCAGCACATACCTACCTGATTAAAATTTTCTTAGAGTATGTAATAACTAATGAAAACTGAAGAGAAGTTGAATAGCTGAGTAAACACTGATTTTGCCCAAGTGTATGTCCATTACGTTTAAGGATCACGTGTGTAGGTAACAGATGATATTGCTATTAGGAGCCTATCATTAGGAAGCCAATTTTTAAGTAACTCTAAGTTATTAGGGCAAGTTACCCCTTGCCCCAGCAATCTAATCATAGCCCTTAAAGGTTATTACCTTAGGGAACTGTCAGTTAGTGTAGATATCAGCTATCCAAAGTAGCAGTAACTATGAACTATCTAAACGAATGGAGATGTGTGGCTTATCAATGATGCTTTTTTTGTTTTTCTAAGGTCCGAACATTTTTTTCCCCCCCTAATTATACCTATGTTCTACCTGATTGACTTTCCTAGGCCATTTCCAGATTGTGTGACGACAAATACAAAGACGTGTGTAGAGCTGCTATGAGAAGGTCTTTCAGCGCTGATCATTTCATTGGTATTCGGCGCTCCAATGCCATCCTCTCTTAAGGGAGAAGTGAGGGGTTGTAACATCATAAACCCCTCGAAACAAAGACTGGAGAAATATCACCTCTCCTGCTCAGAAACCAGCAAAGTTAGTATTTTCACCTTAAAGAAAGACATTGAATTCAAGAGACTCATGGACAAGCGAAGATTATGCTCATAGGAAAGAACGGGACCTCGTCAATGTAACACGCTCTTCTGTCCTTTTTATTGTAAACAGAGTTACAAAAACCACTCCAAAGCTAAAAGCTCCCAATCCACGCACAGATATCTGCTCCCAATCCATGCACAGATATCTGATAGCTGTGAGCTATGTGAGGTTTTTTAATTAATAGTTTAGATTTTTAGACTTTAAAGACACTAGCTATATAACTTCTATGTTTTTCTTACCTCACTGTCCCATACTGCTGCATATTCCTTTAGAATCAGTGCAGTATTACCATCAAAAAATGGGACTCCAAAAAAAAAAAAAAGTAAAAAAACAAAAAAAGAAAAAAAACCAAAAAAACAAAAAAAAAACAAAAAAGAAAAAAAAACAAAAAAAAACAAAAAAGAAAAAAAACCCAAAAAAAAAAACAAAAAAAAAACATGGGACTCCTAACAACTCATAAAGCCAAACTTCGGAACAGACTGTTGTAGCATCGTTAGGTTTTGCAGGGTTCTTCCTCCCTACTATATCATTGAAGCTGCTAGTCATTATTGGCAATCAATTTAAACCAAAAAGCTGCTGAATAACACATGTCATCCAAATTCTTTGCAGGCAGTACTTATTAGCATATTAGCATGTTTGCGATCATAAACAGAGAAAGTAGGTTATTTCCTTCTATTGGGTCCGTGCTGCATTTCTTGTTAACTATAATGGTGCTTCTGATTTTGTGATGATTTTCCTCTTTGTTATGTACTTGTGTTAAAGGATATTTTCATAATTCCAGCCAACATGGTGGTCCAGTAATTAACAAGCCGGTGATGAAATAGAAGGTGTCCCAAAAGTCTTAGAACAATTTTAAGCTTTAATATAGTGTGCTTGGATACTCCAGAACAGTGTCGCAGAAGTATAAATGCTAGACTGGCAAAACATCACTTGAAACTTTAATCGAATTTCTTCTAAACTCATTTACTTTTGTACATTTTAAACATTAAGCTTTTATTTTTTTATTTTTTATTTTTTTAAATGAATTAATTTATTTAATGGCGTGTTGGGTCGTTTCTGTGTGAGGGCTTTCTCTAGTTGTGGCAAGCGGGGGCCACTCTTCATCGCGGTGCGCGGGCCTCTCACTGTCGCAGGCTCTCTTGTTGGGGACACAGGTTCGAGCCCTGGCTTGGGAAGGCCCGTGAGCCACAATTACTGAGCCTGCGCGTCTGGAGCCTGTGCTCCGCAACAAGAGAGGCCGCGATAATGAGAGGCCCGCGCACCGCGATGAAGAGTGGCCCCCGCTTGCCACAACTAGAGAAAGCCCTCGCACAGAAACGAAGACCCAACACAGCCATAAATAAATAAATACATAAATTTTAAAAAATAAAAAATAAAACAATAAACGCTTAACGTTTAAAATTTACAAAACTAAATGAGTTTAGAAGAAATTCGATTAAACTTTCAAATGATGTTTCGTAAGTTTGTGGCATTTATACTTCTACAAGTATCAAAGCTTAAAATTGCACTAAGACTTGAGGGGATACCTCCCCTCCTCTTTTTAAAATAGTCCTTTGCAAGGCTGGGCTGCTTACCTGCTTGATCACCTAAGTTTCTTTTTTCTAGATTTGGTGAAGGAATTATGAACAACAGTGTTAATTCACATGTAATAAATTGAAAAGAACTGGACCCTAGTAGTAGTGACAGGAGAGTAAGTGATACGAAACAGCTTTTCTATCCTGTGTGTTAACCTGGCTGTAGGTGTCTCACTTCAAGTTCTATGTAAGAGGAAACATATAAACCTTAGGAACCCTTACCTCAGGCTTTAAAAGGCAGGGAGGTCCAGTAATCAGTCTTTTTGGAGATTGGTAACGATGTCACCTAAACTTGAAATATTAAAAAAAAAAAAAAAAAAAAAGTGTTCTCAACTATGTGAAATCTTTCTCCTCCTACCTTCTCAAATGTAATCCTAGGAATTTTGCCTGTAAACAAAGCATTTCTGGGCCAGAAGTACTTTCTCTCTTTATAGCAAGGCTTCACATTATACTGAGTGCTGCAGGTTCCATCATTTTTAAGGGACAGAGACATAAATGATAAATTATGGTATATAAAATACTACAATCTACCACCTCAAAAAATATTGTTTATGGAGTTTGGAGCTTGGAAATTCAAGTACTGATTGCAGTTTTATTTTGAAAAGAATGCTACAACTTATGTGGTTTTTCTTCCTCATGTTTATATTAAAAGAAAAGCTAATAAACTCTGTTTTAATTAAAATATATGGCTACTGTGTTTGTAACACTTCTCACTGTTCACATAACATTACAACTCTGCCTAACTCAAATGTTTTCAGTCAGCTCTGATAGTCGGGCCTTAAAGCATTTTCCAACTAACCATTCATAAGTTGTTTTGACCCCTGCCTTTAGTTAAGATGTAGACATTTATTTCTTCAGCTTACGCTCTTTTCAACCTGAAGATAATCTAGTCCACTTAAAATCACTGGCTACAGTGCTCAGTGGCATAATGCATTAGATGGCATTTTTGAATTGTTTGTTATGGTGCCAAGATGGAAATGCACATTGAAAGATAAAAGTAGGTAAATCCACAGAGAAAGGAATTACAGGAATACTGTAGAATCAGAACTTGTTGTTTGAGGGTTTCAAGCAATTGAACAGGAAAGAAAATGGAAGAACAGGAAGCAGTAGAATTGTGGTTGCTGTTAAGAGGGTGACTTTTAAACAAGCCACGTAATTTGACTTTAACATGCTATTTCACTTAACATTCAGTTGGAAATATACCAGATCTCTCAAGTTTCTTTTAGACCCTAGCCACTGCACTTGAGCAATATTCCATCAGTCCTGATAGTATTGCCGTAGTATTTCCTCCACCTTAGTTACCTTCCTAAGGTCACATCTTTAACTTTGTTCTTGTTAAGTTGCTGATGAGGAGAAATGATCTGATTTAGTACAGAAGGGAAAAAAAATCGATCACAAGTCACTGTTTATATCAATAGTTTGCACCGCGTAGTAATATGCCAGTTACTAAGCAGAAATGCTGACATATCTCGAGTGGTCGAAGGTTTGAAAAAAAAAAAATTGGGGGTAGGAACATTGGGCATGACTGTAGCTTCAAGAACAAGTTGGTAGAATAAGGGGAATCGCTAAAAATTGCTTTTCCCCTTCAGCTTTAATTCTAGAGGCAATACAGCCATTTTAATAAATGGGAAATTGAGGCAACTTAAGGTAAAAATTTAAACATCACAAAGTAGGTTCTCCAACAAATATGGGGCATGGAAACTAGTTATTAATAGGGTGGCAACTATGGCATGTTTTTCCAGATTTTTATACCGAAGAAGGGTTTGTTCCCTAAAGTAGTAAGACTATAAAAGAATATCTGACTACCTGAACTCAAATTTTATTTTTTCGCTTTTTAAGAAAAATTATTTTTCTCTATTGGAATACTGACATCTGTGCAATTTTAACTCTGGTATACCGTGAACTGAACTTTATTCTTTACAAGGAAAAGACAAAAGTTTGAAATGTATGTTTGAACCAAATTAAATTGCCATTTTTGTATGTTAAATTCATGTGGTTGACCCTAAGACAACTTCTTAGGGCCCAGTGTTTCTGGTTAAGAGAAATTTTTTCCACCCTGTATCAGATTCCATCATGACCCTATGCTTTCACATTTACTCCTAATGTACCCTGTATGCCCATTCTTGAAATTCAACAGCACTAAATCCTAGTTTTACAACAGGTCAAATTTCATTTCTTAGTTTTCCCATTCTATAAAATATACCATTCCTTGACTTTTGAAAAATGCTGAAGCCAGTATTTACTGGAAAACAATTCACTCTGTATTCAGGTTATGCAATGTTTTTGGAAATGTTTACCTATAGCGTGTAGGTTAGCTAAAATCTTTCATCACCCAAGACTTCTCTCTAACCACATGTAAAATGACTACGACTGTTCCCTCACCCAGAAGCCGCATTCTTGAGTATAGAGCTATTTGGTAAAGCACTTGACAGCTGGTAGGGGCTCTCCCAGGGGTAAGTGCTAATTTCTATGCAGAATCTGTAGATTACACCCAGCATCTATCAAGTTAAGGATTAGATCACCTAAAATCTTAACTGTTAGCCACTCACCAGCCTGGCCAGCCTGACACCGTGCCAGCAAGAATACAGAAGATCTAGGAGCCCTTCAGAGACACCTGGTCCCTTGTACACAGGTGCAATCTGTTTGGCTTCTGAGGCAATTTCCACTAGTCCGTTTTAAATGGGTTTGGCAGATGAGATAACATGTACTTCATGTGAAAGAAATGTTATGAATACCAGTTTATGGTTTAGGATCGCTAACATGCAGAAAGAACCAGGAAAGTGAAGTAGTATAGAAATTAAGAGAAATCCAGAGTCAAATGAAAAGAGGTGAATGTTCTGTAAAGAAAAAAAAAAAAAAAAAAAAAGGAACAGGTTAGGTGATTACTTAACTGCTGTGAGGGCAGCTAAATAATTTGAATGTGATTAGAGAAAGTCAGTGACAGCCTCAGAACCTAAGGTCCTCAAGAATATGTCGATCTCTACTTCAAGACCTCAAATTACTCTGCTAGCTTTTTCTTACAACATCTATTCCTTCATCTTACCGTTCTCAATTCTACTGACCTTTACTTCTAGCTCCCCAGATGGTGGCCCTTTATCTCCTCACTGTGGGAACCGACTCTTCCAAACGCAGGGCATCAGTGTTTTGTCCACCTCCCACTGCCCTCTCTCAACAAGGTCATCTCAGCTTCACCCTTTGACTCTCTGCTCGTGTCCAATGTGGCAGTGCTTGATGTTGGTTACTACTATGAGCCATTTCTAAAACACTATCACCAGGTTCCAGGAAATACAGGATTTCTATGGCTCACGGGCTAACTGGCCCCTTGTAATCCCCTTTAATCAACTACTTGAGCCCTCCTGTGTTCCCACAAAGTAGTTGTTCCCAATTTGCTGCACTCACTCCCCTGATCTGCCCACATCCCTAGATGTATCTCCTCAGGCTAGGCAGCAACCCCACCTTCCAAACTCCAAAACTCATTTCATCTGGCATTAGGAATAGATGCCTCACTTCTTAAGGTAACCCCTCTCATCTAAGGGAGAGGATTCCATCCCAACTCTTCAAATCAAATTTCTATATCCAACACCCCCACCACCAGGATGGTGGTGAGGATGGGGCAATTTGACCTTCCTCAGCCCTTGACATGTCCTAGTGTTTCTCAAGATGTGGTCTCCAGACCACCTGCCTCTCATGGGCTGAAAGTCCCTGTAAGAAATGAAGCTTCTCTAAATGCAACGCGGAATCCTAGAACAGATAAAGAACATCAGTGGAAAATCTGGTGAAATCCAAATGAAGTCTGGAGTTAACAGTAGTGCGTTAATGTTGACTTCTTAGTTTAACAAATGTGCTATGATAATATGTTAATATTAGGGCAAAACGGATATATCTTTGCAACTTTTCTGTAAACCTAAAATCATTCTAAAAGTTTACTAAAACAGAACAAAAAGACCTAATTCTTGGATCCCAAATTCATCTCAATTCCTGGAGCTGAAGCCTGGGAATCTACATTTCTAATAGGAAGCCCAAATGATTCTTATGCAGACACAAATTTGAAAACTAGTCTTTCAATTCCCTTTCCATTCCATGCCTGAATGGCTGCTTCCTCCTTGTTTTACTTACCTTAACCTGATTTCATCTTTTAGATCCTCTCAACCCTAAAATATAAGTACTATCATTATCCCCCTTTCACAGATGAGAAAGTATAAGATGCAGTACACAAACGAAGTACTAAGAGCTTAAGTAATTTGTTCAGGATCAACAGCCCATGAATGATGGAGCTGGGAGTTGAATCCCTAATCAGTCTAGCTCCCAAATCTATGCACAGAACCATTCTACTTCCTCTCATTCTGTTGCACGTAAGAGCTCTGTAACTAAATCACTAAAAGAAGCATTATTACCTATTTCTCCAACTTCCTAAGTCCAACAGTGCCCCCCTTTTCCACTGGGGGGAATGAACAATGAGAAAGCATTGGGAAGATGTGCCAACTAGAGACCTGGACGGGTAAGGCACAGTGGCTCTTGCACCAGGATCCAGCTCAACTGCTGTATTCTCTGTTCTCCCAAATGCCCTAACATGTACCAATCTAATAATGCTCATAGTACTCACTTTGATGCTAAATTAATTATCTCAGGTTTACTAAGCATCTGTCCAGATTGTCAGGGAAGTGCCAACTCTAAATCAATTTACAGTTGGCCCTCCGTATCCACAGGTTCTGCATCAGTGGATTCAACCAACCATGGACTGAAAATACTTAGGGAAAAAAATTTCAGAAAGTTACAGAAAGCAAAACTTGAATTTGCTGCACACCACCAACCATTTGCATTATATTTACAACTACTTACTTAGGATTTGTATTTGGTGTTATAAGTAATCTAGACATGACTTAAAGTATAAAGGAGGGTGCGGGGGAAGATGGGAGGATTGTGCGTAGGTTATATGTAAATACTGCACCGTTTTCTATAAGGGACTTGAGCATCCATGGATTTTGGTATGGGGTGGCACGGGGGGGAGGGAGACTACTGGAACCAATGACCCACAAATACAGAGGGAGAACCATATATCCTCTTATCTTAGCTGGGTTCCCTGACTTGTATTTAGACCTTAATACAAAGTTGTGGATCTAACTGCTGAATGATGAAGTTTTGGGAGTTTCTGACTGCAAACCAGACACACACAACAACAGCAGCACTTCTATCCAAATTGCTTCAGTACAGAGTATAGATGGAGGGTTGATAAAATAGAACACAATCTCAGGTAATGTCTCTGTTCTTATGTGTATTTTCCTTCATTTCTTCAAGTGAATCATGAAACAATCACAGGATCAGCAGGAGAAACCTATGAAGTATATTCATTCAGGTAAAACATGTTTTCATTAGTTCTCCTTCTGGTGATTGGAATTTCTTTGATTTTATTATCAATAAAAACGTTGCCACTTATATTCAAAGTACATCCGAGAAATCTGATCATGAAGTTAGAATGCACATACCTCCTTCAGATACTCTTAGAAAACAGTGTCTCTCCATGAAAGCATGAGAAAACTACTTGTACAGCATCTTATTTGCTTTACCATTGCTTTAATGCACTTTAAAATTTAGCTACATTAATTGGGAACAAAGAAACAAAAATAGACATTTCTTTGTTTTTCATAAATAACTACTCTCCATATTTGATAAAAATCTCAAAGCATTATTTTAACTTCCCACAAGTATAATACATACAATTTTTTTTTTCTGAAATAATAAGGTCAGCAAATTAAGTATCTTGGCACTAATATAACCACATACAACTGCTATTCTACTGACTTCCAGGAACAAAACAAAAACAGAAAACTTCTTATCAAGATGCTCTGGGTTTCCTTTTGCTAGTGTTAGGGATCCGGAATTATAATCATCTGCCAGTAATAATTTTATAGATTCTAGTTGATTGTCTACAAATAAAATATCGCTGGCTCTGCTTTGTGAGTTCTGGATTTGACATGACACTAACAATACCGCATGGGACAGGCACTATACACACATGGAAATCAGGAAAAGTACTGAATGCCCTGGACTCGAACTACTGACTCAGTATGTGCCTCACTTGGCTCAGTAATAAATTCACCTGCACCAAACCCGTATCAAAAGTCACTAAATCTCTCATATATATAATATATATTATTTATATACACACCCACAACACATACACGCTATACATACAGTTTGTAACAACATGAAGTAATATTGTCTTCAAATGATGTACCACAGACTGAAATAAATCCTGTAATTGTCATCAAGCTGCTAGAAGCTTTTGAGAGTTCTGAGCCAGGTTACTTAGTTACTTTCATCCTGCCTACCCTTCATTCACCCTGCTTTAATGTCTTGGTAGCTTTTTCTTTCAAAACCACCCTCCTCGACCCAGGCGTATTTCTTTCCCAGGATCCCTTGATCGGACTTTGGAGGCAAGAGAGGGCATGCAGGGGGAGCAGGAAATCCTCAGCCACTGTACCTCACACCTGCCTAGATTTGTGATGTTCTCTGTCCTGTTGGCCACATTCGGTGTTAGAAAGCAGTTATTCAAGGCTTTGTCCCTCCTACCCCCCTTGGTCTTTCTGTAGAGCACAAAAGTGAAAGAAGCCTCTTTAGCAGGGGTAGCAGTTCATTAAAATATACAACTACATTTCCTAGCTCTGGGGTTCCCATTCTGTACTTGAGACTGCAGGTCGCGGATGCTGTTATTAAGGTGCGGTGTGGGCTCCATGAGGTTTTCTCCTGGCAGCCGGTGTCGGGATTAGTGCAGCCCTAGCCCAGGAGGAAACGGCCTAATGAATACCAACTTGGAAACAGTGGTGTCAGCACGTTATTTAAGCTTGTACATTGCTCACAATTACACACAATACACACACAGGCTTATCACTGGAAATGACTACGAGAAAACATGACAAAGGTTTGCAAGGATAAACCAATAAGGCACCAAGAATACTTATTTTCAGCCAATTTAGACAACTTCAAAGTGTGAGGTTAATAATATAAATTAAAATGACTTCCTAAGTCTTATCAACTGATTTACTGAGAGGTCACATATTAGTTCCTTCTAAATCTTTACCCCCTAATCTGTGATGGGAGACGTTGCTTACAATTGAACCATGAAAGGGACAGCCCAAAAGCTGTACATGTGAAACTAAACTGGGCCTTAAATCCTCACTAAAATCACAGAGCTGGCTGTGAAGAAGCTGCTAAATCACCCCACAACCTTCCAGTTTATAATTGTTTTCATGAGTGTGGATTGTTTGCCTAATAAAAATAAAAATCAGAAGAAAACAGCATATGAGATGGAAATAGGGGGCGACCATAAATAGATGGGCTTCTCTGCCCTGGGTAGCGGGAGGGGTGGCTGAGGTAAGACTTGAGGGAAGCAGGTGGGCTTCATCTTTGAGGGAAGGGAGGGGGAGAGCAGCGGTGAGAACAGAGGCTGAAAACAGAGGCAGCTCTGAGAGTTGGCCTGGACCTAGACCTCCAAATGCATTACCTGTATTGCCTTTCCTTGGCTTAGTATCCTTTGTCTTAACTGTCTTTTTTTTTTTTTTTTAAAGTAAATTGGTTGTTCTTTTTAGGTTTGGTATGTTGCCAAAATGAAAAATAGTTGTTTTAACAGGAAGAATTAAATCACTTCAACCACATCATCCCACAACTTTTAGATACATTCTGCATCATCTTTACACTCCTCCACAAAAAAAAAAAAAAAAAGGAAGAGGAAAAACCCAAATTAGTCACAATGACCTAAGGCAGCAGAATAATCTTTGTACTTTCTGGGAAGAAATGTTAACTGAGGGAAGAGGTCAAGGTGATCAGAAAAGTTCCTCATTTGAAAAACAAGAGAGGAACTGGCCCTCAGGCAGGGGATCTATTTCAAGGTTCTAAGAAGCTTCTGAACAAGTAGAGGAATTAGATGTGCAAAAAGTTCTGTAGCTCTGTGTACAAGGTTTTGTCGAATATACTGAAATTTTGATTCAGAGGATGAGTGTGTAAGAACAGTGCATTTTTATAAACGTGAATAGCTTCTGAAAGTCCATGAAAACTATAACACCAGGCTTCTTTCCACCAGCAAAGTGCTTAAATACACTATGGAAACTATACACTTGTTTACTTAATATCCATAATGTAAAAACTGACCTGGGCTTAAATCTGACTTTTCCAACTTTGGTATAAATGAAGCGCAAATCCCTACACTTGCTGTTTTTCTAGGGAGACATCCTCTAATTTTAATTGTTTTTGCCATTTTAGCTTCTTAAATTTAGTCCCCACTCAGTCCTGGTCACTGGTATTCTGCTGGCCAATGCACTGTCACCCCCTTCCCCAGTAATGGCCTCACACTCTTCTTGAATGAATGGTTAAATAGATTAGGAAAGCAAACAGAATTTTTAACAGTAAAGTATGTATGCGTGGTGTGTGTACGTGTGTATTCATCAATACATAGACTTTAATATATAAATGAGGGAATGGTTCAACAGATTAGAAAAGCAAACAGAATTCTCTAACAGTAAAGTGTGTGCTCATCACTATATAGGCTTTCTCAGAAGAGGAGGAAGAGAAAAATATATTGAGGTGAGGCGGGGGGGAAACAGCTTTCCTTTTGCTACACTGATCCATGTTTTAAAAGCTTATGCAAGGGTGTTATGGGTCTCATTTGTTTTCAGAGGCCGCAGAGGGCAGTGTCTCGATGCTTTTGGAATATCTGGCTGTAATCTAGTCCAAAGTCCAGGGACACTTATTTTCCCCCATCGCTGCCAGTGTGTATTCACAGGACTGCATGGTGCGCGCCCGCCGCCGCGTCCCGCCCGCCGCTCTTCTCCTCCCCTGCAGGGGGATCCGCGCTCCAGCGGACTCCTGGGGGCGGTGGCGGTTCTCCCGGGACGCGCCGGGCTCCGCTCCTCCCCCGCGCTCTAGCACCCTTTGGCCCACCTCCGGCGGGTATTGAACTGCGCGCGGCGGCGGCGGCGGCGGCGCTGGCCGCAGTGGAGTCACGGCCTCGGGCTGACTGGCCTCTCCCGCCCAGCCTGGGTCACCTGCTTCTAATGCCCGCCGGGAGGCTCCGCCCCGGCCCCGCCCCTTACAAAGAGGGTTTGAATTGTTTCCCGCTCCCCCCACCCCTTCCTTCTACTGGAAGAAGGCGGCAAAAAGGCAGGAGGGCCTGAGTTCTTGAGGGACTCAGGACTGCACTTTAGGGCTGAGTCGTTCTTGTGTCCTGGATCCCACTTACACAGACTGGGAGACAAAATTGCAGAATAGCCCTCTTCCTCCTGCTTATCAACAAGACTTTGTGAGAAATAATGAGGAATACGTGTATTAATCCCAGCCTCAAAGTTAAAAGAAATAAATATAAATCTCTTCACAAACATTAAAACCGTTAATAAATATGTTTAAAATGTACTTTACCTCTTTCCTTCCCTGGGATTCTACAGGTGCTTATATTTTTTTGGTTTTTTGGGAACTACTTGGCACTCAGTGTCGGCAAACATCCCAGGGTTGAAAGTAGTGGGAGTTGAAAAGCTATGGAATAGCAATCAAAAAGAAAGGGAAACCCTCAGTGGAAAGTATGCACAGATTGTGAACATGCCAAGAGAGGCTGCCTCATTCTGTGGCCTGGATGCAACATGTGTATTATTGGGGATGGACAAGTGTTGGCTAATAATAAAAATTATTTGAAGTTGGAGAATGTTAATCACTCATGCTGGAATTGAACCAGAATACATGTGTTATTTCACTTGGTTCTGACTCAAAGGATGTTATCTCCTAGTCTGTAAACCTCTCCCTTCTTAATCAACAGGGAGATGTTATTTTTGCTTGGAGATCTCTAATAATAGTAGTAATAATAGCGGGAAAACTTGGCCAAAAGAAACGTATTTTGCATTGTATAGCTTTTTGTATCATTTGAATTTTTGCTTTTCTGCACATAGTATTTCACTTTAAAGGCAGTTTAAAATATGCTGTTTAACATGTATTAGGCAGGGTGCTACATAATTCATTTCAGTTAGCTCATTTGATCCTCACAACAATCAGATGGAACTGGCATCATAATGGCTTCCTTGAAGTTGCATGTTTAGTCCATGGAAAGGACAGAAATCACAATTTTCTTCTGAGTCATAGTTATTGTTTAACAAACTGGAAAACACTGAATTATTTTTAAAGATGCAATTTTTAAGCAACTAGAACATTGCCAGGCATTCTTAGCTATTAATTCACTCATCTATCCTTCCATCTAGCCAGCCATCCATCCATCCATCCAAAAACACCAAATTTCTGACTTGAAGACACTACTGTTATATTAAACGTGTTGCTACAAAGTGGAATTCATGAGGTTCAACTTAAATTATTGTCCAAGGTGTACTTATTAATTGATGAAAATACGGAGGATCATGCCAAACATTCCATCCAGTAAGACTGTGACATTTTGAAAGTTTTGAAGTATTGGTTTTGGATTTTGTAATCAGAGAATAGTTATTGCATTTCTAATCTTACTATACTTGTATTGATTATACATATTGAGACACTTGAGAGTTCAATGCTATAGGAATGACTGGACAGGTAGCCTCTGTATACTCTTCAGTATCTTGATAATCAAGCCTGGAACAGTGTGCTGCCCATAGATGCCTTTGGTAAATATTTGTGAAATAAATGGATGAATAAATGGCAACTGAGATTAACTTTTTAAACTTTAGCAAGTGGCACTGAATCCTTGGATAAAGCTTACCTTATGAGCTATATATATCTCTGAGGTTGACCCTACCCTGTTAAATGCAGCATGAGTCCAAACCTTGGCTCTTCCTTTACTAGCTGCCACTTTGGACAAGTCACACGACAGCTCCAGGTCCTCTTTCCTCATCTGTAAAGTGGAGTTACCCCTCATAGAGTTGTAGTGAGGGGTAAATGAATTTATATGGTGAAGAGCTTAAAACCATGTCTAGCACCTCATAACTCTATTTAAGTCTGTTATTAGTTTCTACTGGGTTCATGCTATTTTTCTGTTTTCCCACTCTATTTTCTTTTGTGTATCACTTTAATAATGGGGAAGAAGTTACATTTTTTAGATGTACAGGCATACCTCAGAGATATTGTGGGTTTGCTTCCAGACCACTGCAATAAAGGAAATATCACAATAAAGTGAGTCACATGGATTTTTTGGTTTTCCAGTAATGTCTATAAAACTTATGTTTACACTATTCTTCAGTCTATTAAGTGTGCAAGAGCATTCTGTCTTTAAAAAAAGTACATATTTTAATTTAAAAATACTTTATTTCTCAAAAATGCTAACCATCATCTGACAACTCAGGGTTGTCACAAACCTTCAATTTGTGAAAAAGCAAAGTCTGCAAAGCGCAATCAAATGAGGTATGCCTGTACTTTATGTCTGAGCACACTCCCAGCTGTCACCAGCTATCTCTAGCATTTAGATATTAGCTAGATTTTATGCCAAAGCAGGGATCATTTCACTTGCCCTGGATCAAAGTGCGTACACCTGACATCAGCAACCAGCCCGCAAGTGTGCGAGTGTGCACAGGGCTGGCACAGGACAGACACCCACAAGCCAACTTGAAATCCCTCACAGGTATTTCCAGACTAGCTTTTTCCATGTCCTAGAGCATTTCTGATAACTCCTCTTCTCGTCAGATCAGACACCTCTAGATGAGAAACCCAGACACTAATCAGAGGATTAACATGATGAGTCATTTATCCAGGTTCATAATAAGAATGCCTTGTTCACATTATAAGTGGAATCATTCAACTGTAATCTTTAGTCCTCTCCCCTCCTCCACTGTGGTGGCGATTATAGAAAAGTAAGAGCTTCTTTCTTCTTTCCCAGAGGCGATGGAAGCGCTAATCTTTCCCACCCTCAGCAATGGCTCTCAGCTGCACATTACAATCACCTGGGGAGCCTTAAGATCTACTGATGCTTGGGCCCTACTGAATCAGAATCTCTGGCTGACGGACCCAGACATTGTTTCTTGGTTTCGTTTTATTTGTTTCTTTTTGTTGCCGTTTTGTTTTTAGCTCTCCAGGTGATCCTGATTTTCAGCTAGGGTCGAGAGCCACTGACATAGATGGTTTTGTTATTTCCTCAGCACAGCCCCAAACTTGGGCCTAGCTGGATCTTCTGCAGAAAAGGGTTAATCACATCATGATGTAAAATGGAACACCTCGGAAGAAAGTATAGAGAAGTACGTTCTAGTCTAACTGCATGTGAGTCTGTTTGGGCTGAAGGAAAGTACATGTATATGAAGTAAAAAATATGTAACAGAATTGTGGTACAGTGATGGCACAGTCAACAACAATGGTGGCCGTAACAGTAACTGATGGGTATTGGGCATTTCCAATGTGCATGCACTGTGCTAAGCATTTTACATATATAATCTCTTTTACTCCCAAGAATCCTGTGAGGTTGATATTATCAACCCCATTTTATAGATTAAGAATCTGAGGTTCAGAAAGTAACTTGCTACACAACGGCACACACCTTCCAACTTGGGTTTTCCTCGCTCCAAAGGCTATGCTGCCATTGATTGCAGGCCTCGTTGTAGGCCCAGCAGTAGAGGGTCCTGAAAACCACCAGATGGTAACTCTTGAGATAAGCAACTTCCCTTGTTCCTTATCATCCTTTTCCTGGGGATCAGGTCAAATTTTCAATTCTGGTGTGGCCTCTTGTGTGGGGGACTAAAGTACGGAAAAGCTGAGGGCTCTGGATTCATCTAGAATCCAGTATAAGTCTAGAGCCACTTGTTCTTTGGGCTTTGCCGACCAGGCATGAGGTGGGGCACCCTTTAGACTAGATTTCAGGACCTGTCTGGTATCTTGGCAGAGGGAGCTTCAGTTCGGTAAATATTGATGCTGCACATGCTGTGAGCCAAACACTGGTGCCAGGGGTGCAAAGATAAAGAGGCATGGGCTTACCAGGCAGGACGTGGTGGGAGCACAGAGGAAGCACCTGGCCCAACCTGGTGGCTCAGGGAAGACCCAGGCTGTGCCTGGAAGGCTGAATATGAATTAGGTGATCTATGAGTCAGGGTTTAGTACAGGAAGAAACCACTCTAGGTGTTTCAAACAGAGAAATATTTAATACTGAGAATCAAACAGAGGCTTACAAAATTGATGAGCTGGAGGGGCAGAAGTCAGGGGGGTACCCCTGGGCTATTGAGTTCATGGGCCTACCACAGTAGCTATGTTCCAGAAGTTGGGATGGTGCTGCAGCAAGGGCGCTTCACACCCATGAAACTGGTGACTAGACACTGAAACAGGACATGGAGTCCAACAGCATTAAATGCCTCTTAACATTATTGCTCAAACCTTGCTGGCCAACAGCAACAGCAACAGAATGATGCCTTCTCCTTGCATCTGCCTCCAAATCTTACACAAGTGCACCTGATTGACTGAACTTATTTCAGATCAAGACCCTAGCTGCAAGGGAGTCTGAAAAAAGTAGTTTGGCAGTTCGCCATCTCTTCAAGCAAATTACTAGAAGGATAGAATGGACGCTGGAGAGGCAATCACTAGTATCCACTATAGGTAAGGAAACTGAGAAGGACTTCCTAGACAGAGGAATCAGCACAAGTAACGGGCACAAGGCCATGAAAGAGCACGATTCAAGTGGTGAACAGCTGGGCATGGCTATGCTATCAGAAGCATGTGAATCAAGGTTTTTACCTGAAAGTGCACTCACGTCTAATCAACATATTTTTGATTAATTAGATTCGTATGTACACTGTACACATGACACTCTTTCCTATTGATACAGCGCTTGATGTATTCAACTGACTACTAGTGCAGAGGAGAAAGGAAAGGAGCAAAAAGCATGAAAAAGAATAAATAAAATTGTTAGGTAATAGTCATCCACAAAGAAAACAGAACATTAACCTTCCCCAAGCCTAATGTTGCAAACACTGTTGATTATGTGCCGAGGAGTCATCTCCCCTTTTTCCTTCCTAACAAAACCCCCGTTATTTGTTTTGTTCTGTTTTGTGGGGGAATCCACCCTTTTCTGCATAGCCCTGTGCTTCAGGAGAGGCAGGAGCTTCAGGTCAAGCCCCAAGGAGTAACACGTGATTAGTCTAACTGCTCGTGTTTCTCCCCTTCTTCTTATCAGCGTTTAGGTTACATACATGCATGGGACACAGTTCTAGCCAATAAGGCGTGGTGTGGGGGCCAGTGTGAGGTAAGTCTGTCAGGGGCTTATGGGAAAGCTCTTACTCCAAAGGAGAAGCAGTCCTCTCCCCTGCTGGGTATTGTTTTGTCTGCCTGTGATGCCTACCACTGTGGGCACCATCTTGCAACCACAAAGGAGCTAAGTTGACCCAGTGAAGAAGGATGGCATTGAGGCTGCCTGAACTGTTGGCCTCCAGACTTGTTGTTATGTGATACGATACGCTGCTTATTTTTTAATACATTTGAGTCCCTGTTTTCTTTCACTTGCAACCAAGAACATTGTAACTACTACTTGCAGTCTGTACACTTAGGATGAGATCTGCCCACTTAAACTTGGCTAATGAAGTCTCTGGAGGAGATTTAAGGAGAAAAATTTATGCCCTTTTTTTTCCACCAGAAAAATTGTTGTTTATCCTTCAAGAGCATTCAAGACCCACTCAAATGTCATTTCTGTCAAGCTGAGTGCTTTGTTATTGCCTGTACTCCCACAGCCCTCCCACTACTTCTCTATTACAGCACTTTACTCATGTACTCTTTCAGCAAATATTTATTGAGTGCCTATTTGGGGCTTGGTAGTGTTTTAGGCACAGGGGTTACAGTAGGAAACTAAATGCATGGAGATTCCAATCTAGTAGAAGACAGACAATGAATGAAAAAATTTTAATGTGATGACTCTTATCAAAGGGAAAAAAAAAGAATTCTTGTAAAAGAGGGGGAAATAACTACCTTGAAATTTATTTTATTGTACTGTGATTCTCTGTTCATATGTCAGTTTTTTCCACTAGATTGTGTGTTCTTGTAACCTCACATCACCCACCACTTCCCTGGGGGATTGCATTTTCCAAAGATGGCTGCGAAAACCTCTCCCATCCCACAGGTTTTTCTGCAATGTGATCTTGCCATTCCCCATAGGGGAGGGATGTAGGCGGTCCTAAGTCTCCTCCTCTTGAATCTCAGTGGGCTTGTGACGGTTTGGACCCATGGACTGTGTTGGAAGTGATGCTCTAAAACTTCCATGGATAGGTCATAAAAGGCCGTGTAGTTTCTACCTGGGTCTCTTGGGACACTTGTTTTTTGGAAGTGCTTTTTCTTGGGACACTCCCTCTTGACACCTACATATAGATGCTCCACTTGACAGTCCCAGCTGAGTGAGCCTTCAAGTCATCCCAGGTTAGGTAAAGAAGCTTCCAGATGATTCCAGCCCCCAACCTCAAGTCATTCCTAGTTGTTCAAGTCTTCCCAACTGAGGCCCCAGATATCATGAATCAGAGACAAGCCATCCCTGCTGTGCCCTCTCCAAATTCCTGATCCACCGTATCCATGTGCATAATAAAATGCCTGTTGGTTCACACCACTACTTTGGAGTGGTTTGTTACACAGCAGCAATGACTGGAACCCCCCAGATCTGCCTTTCTGTGAAATTTTAATCCAGTAGACAACTTTTTTTCTTTTCACCTGACCCAGTTGGTGATCAACTTATGCACTGAAGCTTGAGAACTTTCATCCATCTTACTTTCATCCCATTGAGTGTCGCTGTTGATGATATGCATGTGAAATGTCTAATCTTTTAAAACACAAATCTTCACCATTGATCTTAATATCCTGCTGCAGTGAGTTCCCCAGTTCAATTGTGTGTAGTGGGGAAAAAGTGCCTCCTTTTATCCATTTTAAACATGCTTCCTTTTCATCTCATCTTGTCCTCTTGCTCTTCCCCAAGTAAAGTGATTTCCATTTTGTGGGTACCTAGACACAGAGAACTGAGTTGAGACAATAATCTTTCTTTGGTTACCCAGAAGGCCTCGGGCGTGCTGCGACGGGGAGCAGTGGATTTTAGCTGGTGACTTAAAGGTGGTGGAACACTGTATTCTAATTAGTCACAAGTTTAGTTCCAAGCTTTCAAAAAATAGTCTAGATTCTGCAAGACACAGTAGGTGTCCTCTTGTGGTGCTGGGAAGTAGAGCACAGTAGAGAGGGAAGAGCATTGGCCAGTACATAGGCAATCCGGATTCAAGTCTCGTCTTGTGAGCCAGCTGTGTGCCCTTGGGCATAACACTTAGCCTCTCTGGACCTCATTCTCCTCAACTATAGAGTGAAGAGATTCAACCAGAGGGTTCTGGAGCACCCTTTTGCCTCTAACTTTGTATGAATTCTATGTATTTGCCAGTCATTTTGAAACATCTACTACATAAATCCACGGGAAGGAAAAGTTTGTATTCCAAACAGTTTGCCATTTTAGCTTCAAAGTGGAGTTGGAGAGAGCCACCACTCCCCCCTAACAAATTTTCTAGTTTTTAGAAAACTAATGTTATCGTTTTCCAAAAACACAATCCAAATTAGGCTTCAATTACCAAAAAATATATCCTGCTGTGACTGTTAAGTGACAGGTCTTGCAACCTGAGTCCTTTTAGTTTGGGGGTGCACCCCAGGGCTCCCATCAGCCTTGCTTTCATGAGCCTATCAATTCTCACGGTGCCATTGCTCGATGTTTGCATGGGGACAACTCCATTCTAAGTGATGAGAGTGAATGGATGGGGTGAACTGCTGCTGCATATGGCCACCTTGGGGAGGAAAAAGAATATTGTCCCAGTGAGCAGTCCAGTAGGAACTATTCAAGGGAATCTCTAGAAATCTGAAATCTCTTCCCAATTCTTTCTCCCCCTACAGAAGAAAAAAGGCAGTTACCATGTGGGACTTGGGGAAAGCATTCAGTCTCACTCAACCTGGACTCATTTCACTAATTTTCTGGTCTGCTTAATATTTCTTCAACAGTTGTGATTCTTAGAACTTCGTGGGCTCTAACCCACTTCTTAAGCTCTGCATCCTGTTTTGTCTTACTGAATTTTCTCTTTCCAATCCCAGGTGGGTGGGGGAAATGCTTCTCATCTCTGATTTTAAAATTCATTCCAGAATCTCCACTATTGAAGTGCTACCATGCATTGAGAGGACAGATTGCTTTCACTGTTGGCTTAACAAACTCTATCAATAGCAACAAGTAGCATGACGAGGTTCTACTCAACAGAAACTTACTTGTAAGGTTAAGAAAACCCCTGCGGTCCTTAGACAAAACTTCAGGTAACAAGTAGGAGAATAACAGCAGTAAAAGTAATAAAAAATATATCTAGTGTTTAGAAGAGCTTTTTGAAAATATTCTAAAGAAGAACCCTCCCACACTTCCCTTAATAAGATATCTCATATGTGATCACACATATCCACTTCCTTATCATCAGTATCATATGCGAGGATGTTTTGACGTTTTTGTGAAGGCTTTCAAGGAAGGCTTGAAAACAACACAGCAGCATCTATAATGCATAATACTGTCAGTTGTATCAATGGGAAAACTGAAGATCATGTAGGATGAATCACTTGGTTATTATTTGCTTGTTTAAGTTATTTGGGTAAAACAAGTCAGAAGTGTCGCTTGTTTCTTAGAGCGGTGCTACCCCTGCGAGGCTGCCTTCATGTGCTCAGTGACTCCTTGATTGTAGCTAAAAGGGGGACCCAGGGTTCCACACACCACATTCTGTTCCCCCTTCTGTCATTCCTGCTCACACTCTAGTGGGGGGATGAGTTTGAAGGCTTGTTGTCTTCAAAACCCTTCTGTCTATGTGGGCTATGCTGCATCATTGCTTGTTGCCCAAAGGCGCTCTGCAAAGATAATTTACTGCCTAAGAAAGTGGTATATACAGAACTGGTCAAGCCATGGGTTGCACTTTTTACAAAATTAATAAACAATTTTTTAAAGCAGTTTTAGGTTTACAGAAAATTGAGCAGATAGGGCTTCCCTGGTGGTGCAGTGGTTAACAATCCTCCTGCCAATGCAGGGGACACGGGTTTGATCCCTGGTCTGGGAAGATCCCACATGCCACAGAGCAACTAAGCCCATGTGCCACAACTACTGAGCTTGCGCTCTAGAGCCCGTGAGCCACAACTACTGAGCCCGCGTGCCACAACTACTGAAGCCTGTGCGCCTAGAGCCTGTGCTCCACAACAAGAGAAGCCACCACAATGAGAAGCCTGTGCACCATAACAAAGAGTGGCCCCGCTCACCACAACTAGAGAAAGCCCGCGTGCAGCAACGAAGACCCAACACAGCCAAAAATAAAGAAATAAAGAAATAAAGTAAAATAAAATTTAAAAAAAGAAAATTGAGCAGATAGTACAGAGAGTTTCCATATATCCTCTCCTTTTCCCACTCACAGTTTCTCCTTAGTGCGGTTCTTAGTTCTCTCTTAGTTCTCTTGCCTTAGTGCAGTTACAATTTAGTACAATTGATGAACCAATATTCATATACCATTACTAACTAAAGTCCATAGTTTGCATTAGGATTCGCTCTTTGTGTTATACAGTTCCGTAGGTTTTGACAAATAATGTCATGTGTCCATCAATACGGTATCCTACAGAATAGTTTCACTGCCTTAAATATCTCCTGTGTTTCACCTAATCATCACTTCCTCACCCCGCCTTGACCCTTGACCCCTGACTATCACATCTCTTTACTTTCTTTCCCAGAATGTCATATCGTTGGAGTCATTCAGTATGCAGCCTTTTCAGATTGGCTTCTTTTATTTAGCAATATGCACTTAAGGTTCCTTCGTGTCTTTTCATGGCTTGATAACTCATTTCTTTTTTTTTTTTTTAATATCCTCTTTTTTTTAGAAGAAGAAATTACAAATAACAAAACATTAGCAAAATGAGTAGAAAGTACAGCGACTTCTCATATACTCCCCCTGCCCTCACACATGCACAGCCTTCCCCATCATCAACATCCCACACCAGAGTGGTACATTTGTTACAATAAATGGACCTACATTGACACATCGTTATCACCAACGACCGTGGATTGTATTAGGGTCTGCTGTTGGTACTGTATTCTATGGGTTGTTTTTGTTTTGTAATTAATTAATTAATTTATTTATGGCTGTGTTGGGTCTTCGTTTCTGTGCGAGGGCTTTCTCTAGTTGCGGCAAGCAGGGGCCACTCTTCATCGCGGTGCGCGGGCCTCTCACCATCGCGGCCTCTCTTGTTGCGGAGCACAGGCTCCAGACGCGCAGGCTCAGTAATTGTGGCTCATGGGCCCAGTTGCTCCGCGGCATGTGGGATCTTCCCAGACCAGGGCTCAAACCCGTGTCCCCTGCATTAGCAGGCAGATTCTCAACCACTGCGCCACCAGGGAAGCCCTGGGTTTCTTTTTTGCTTCTTCTGTTTTTTTTTTTTGTTTTTTTTTTTTACAAAACAGCAGCAGGAAAGAAAAATGCAGGAGGCAGATGAGCCAGGCACCGGGGTTCAGATCAGAAGGGAGCAGGGAGACCAAGCTGTTACTGCAGGCTGGCCCCGGAACTCTGTCCCAGCATCCTGGGAGCACGGCAACAAGCCCTAGAAGGAGCAGAGAGTGGGTGAGGAGACGGCTGTCCCAGCTCGGTGGCGGCACCGCTCCTTGGGCGGCCACCCTGGCGGTCAGCCAGGTTGGGAGCACTTGAGGCTCCTGTGTTTGGAGGCCTGGTCTCCAAAGCACGGACCCACAGGGGCCAGGCAGAGGAAGGAGGTAGGAAGGGCCGGCACAGAAGGGCTATGAGTTCTATCTGGGTCCCCCGGGACCACGGGGCCCAGGTGGGCAGGGGCAGTCAGGACGCTTCCCTGCTTGTCAGACAATCAGCTTCTTCAGGAAGGCCTCCAGCTGGTCCTCATCCTTGATGCCCACAAACTTGTCCACCACATCCCCATTCTTGATGGCCAGCACGGTGGGCACAGCTGATACCTCATACTCTATGGCGAGGTCTGTGTGGTCATCAATATCCGCCTTGGCCATCACCACCTTTCCATGCTGCTTGGCCACCACCTTCTCTAACCTTGGCCCCAGGATCTTGCAGGGACCACATCACTGTGCATGGAAATCCACAACCACTGGTGTCTCACTGTTGACAACTCAGTCTTGAAAGTCTGGTCCATCCTGGATGTTAAAGGTCATTGTACAGACTCTGGTGGTGTATATTGACTGGGCTTGGCTGGGTGTTACTGTTAGGTTATTAGGACTGCGCTGTGGGGTCTGCAGGGCCCTGGAGGCAAGGGGCGCCCACTGACTCTGAGAGGGCTTCCTGCAGATTATGGAGGCCAGGAACCTCCCCAGGAGAAGTCGCTAAGCCATCTCCCTGCAGCGAGAGCAGAGGGGTGCACAACGCGGCCCTCCCCACCGGTCAAGGGCACTTCTGTTCCCTATTCATTTCTTTACTCACTGCCTGCCATCCAGCTTGCACACATCCCCAGTCACCCAGTTGCCGCAGCCAATGGTATTTGTAGCTTTCCTGCCCCACGGACAACACTGGACAATTGTGAATGGAGCATCTACTGGCCAGGTACTGTGCTAGGTGCTCTGCTCCAGAAATGAGAAGCAGATGTGATCCCTACCCTCATGGGACTCACGTGATCAGTCATTCCTAATTAATACTCAGGTCCCTTGATTGCCACTGCTCCCTTTGGCAGGTTTACTTAAATGCCACTTAAATCTCCCTATTTTTGAAGACCTCTTCTTTCCTTCCCTTCCTTCTCTTCCTTCCTTCTTGCTTTCCTTCTTCCCCTCCTTCCTTCCTTCTTTCCTTCCTTCCTTTCTTCCTTCCTTATTATACATGTCTTCTCAAGGCAATCACTTCTATACCTACAGCTTCAATTACTTTGTGTATACTCTAATGACAACACAATTTTAAATGTTGTTTTCATTTACCAGTTTTTTTTTTGTTTGTTTTTCTTTTTTGGTTTATTCCTAGGTATTTTATTCTTTTTGTTGCAATGGTAAATGGCAGTGTTTCCATAATTTCTCTTTCAGATTTTTCATCATTAGTGTATAGGAATGCAAGAGATTTCTGTGCATTCATTTTGTATCCTGCAGCGTTACCATATTCATTAATTAGCTCTAGCAGTTTTCTGGTGGCAGTTTTAGGATTCTCTATGTATAGCATCATGTCTTCCGCAAACAGTGACAGTTTTACTTCTTCTTTTCCAATTTGTATTCCTTTTATTTCTTTTTCTTCTCTGATTGCCGTGGCTAGGACTTCCAGAACTATGTTGAATAATAGTGGTGAGAGTGGACATCCTTGTCTCATTCCTGATCTTAGAGGAAATGCTTTCAGTTTTTCACCATTGAGAATGATGTTTGCTGTGGGTTTGTCATATATGGCCTTTATTATGTTGAGGTAGGTTCCCTCTATGCCCACTTTCTGGAGAGTTTTTATCATAAATGGGTGTTGAATTTTGTCAAAATAAACACTCTTCATCGCGGTGCGTGGGCCTCTCACTATCGCGGCCTCTCTTGTTGTGGAGCACAGGCTGCAGACGCGCAGGCTCAGCAATTGTGGCTCACGGGCCTAGTCGCTCCGCGGCATGTGGGATCTTCCCAGACCAGGGCTCGAACCCGTGTCCCCTGCATTGGCAGGCAGATTCTCAACCACTGCGCCACCAGGGAAGCACGTATTACTTATCTGGATGAGTAAGTTTTTGGCATCCCCTTAAAGTCATCTCACTCTAGGGTCCCGGCCCATGAGCCATGGGAGGGGGTCCATGGTGGTGGCATGGATGAGTCTAGGTAGGCAGAAGGGCCATAGAGAGTCATGGGATGCAGCTTGCACTTCCTCCCTTGGCAGGAAGGTCCCAGGGAGAGATTGCAGGGGGTCCATGAACATGGATGGGGAAAACCTCTGCAGTTAACCCAAATTGAGCATTTCTGACAACTATGACTATAGAGGAGATGACAGTAGCATTAACTGTATCTTTGATTTGTTACCAATTTGTCACCAAGAGAAGTCTGATGTATTTTCAGAGCAGGTTAGAGTTGAAGCAGATTTTATTTGTACCCACCACTACTTTGAAATGACAGAAGTTATTAGTACCACCTCTAGAGCTTATGATTGGAAGTACTGAGAAAGAAGCACATGTATTATGACATTGGAATTTCTTTTTTTAATTTAACTACATTTTTACAGAATCGAGTTTCCTTGTAATCTTATGTATATTATTTTATGTATTTATGCAGTGGTAATCAATATAGTCAGTAACTTGCCAAAGAAGGTCTGGGGCGTAGAAGTGCTTACAAACCCCCTCCTCTCAATCCTTTAACCTCTTGGGCCAAGTCTTTTACTCTGAGCATTGGAGATAAAAATCCCTGCCCTCCAGTATTACTGGGAGGATCAAATTCGACACTGTGCACGAACATCCCCATGCCCAATGTGAGGTGTTTTCAGTATTCAAAGGATGTGAAGTGAATGTGACATTCCAAATAGAAAAGAAACAGCAATAACTCACATGCATTTGCTGCTCGTGCTGCCATAACAAAGCACCGAAGATTGGGTGGTTTAAATAACAGAAATTTATTAGGACTTCCCTGGCGGTCCAGCGGTTAAGACTCTGCACTCCCAATGCAGGTGGCACGGGGTCGATCCCTGATCAGGGAGCTAAGATCCTGCACTCGGCGTAGCCAAAAAGAATGAGAAACAAACAGAACTTATTTTCTCACAGTCTTGGAGGCTGGAAGTTCAAGTCAAGGTGTCGGCAGGGTGGGTTTCTCCCGAGTCCTCCCTCCTTGCTGTGTCTTCACACGGTCTTCCCTCTGTGCATGTCTGTGTCCCAGTCTCCTCTTCTTATAAGGACACCAGTCAGATTGGATAAGGAAGGGTCACCCTAATGACTGCATTTGATTTATTTACTACTTTAAAGGCTGTCTTTCCAAAAATAGTCGCATGCTAAGGTGCTGGGGGTTAGGACTTCAACATATGAATTTGAGGCGGGAGACACAATTCATCCTATCTTGAAAAAAAGACTGGATGCCTACCCAGGTCAAGGGGAGCAGAAGGGGCGACCACCCACCTCATCTCACATCCACGGCAGGTGATGGAAATCTCTGTCCTCACTCCTGTTTACTTCTCCAAGTGCGTTCACCACGTGCTACCACCTGATACAACCATCTCCCTTTGTAGTTTCGGTTCCAGTCTCCCTGAGGAAAAGTAGAAGCAAGCCCCAAAGCAAACCTCGGCCAGAGGGTTGTAAGTGAAGTTGGCGAGCATACCCCTCTTCTTTGTTTCACACGAGAAGCTTGTGGCAGATGCTTCCTCACAGCTGAGACATGCTCTGCAAACATCACCGAGAGGCCACTGCGGCATGGAGCACACGACTCCTGGACTCGCAGGCCTTTCTGAGTAGGCCAGTCATGCAAACAAATATTGGCCTATGTGTTAGGAGCCGTTAGATGGGCCTCGATGAAATTACATATTGGATTCCATGAAAACTGGGCAGTAATTCTCACGAGAAGTTTAACACCTCTTCCTACTGTCTTTTTTTTTTTTTTTTTAAATAATAGACTTTTTTTTAAAGAGCAGTTTTAGATGTACAGAACGGTTTAGCATATAGTACAGAGAGTTCCCAATTTTCCTCCTCCCACACACCATTTCCAGTGTTAACATCTTTTGTGTAACAGTAGTACATTTGTTACAATGAATGAATCAATATTGATAAAATCCACAGCTGACATTGGAGTTCACTTCCGTTTCTGTACAGGTCTACCTGTTTGGACAAATGCAAAATGTCATGTATCTGCCACTACAGTATCATGCAGAATCCATTGACTGCCCTGAAAATCCCTTGTGTTCCCCATATGCGTCCCTTCTTTTCCATCCCCAGAACCCCTGGCAACCACTGATCTTTTCAGTTTTGCCTTTTCTAGAATGCCGTAGAGTTGGACTCATACAGTATGTAGACTTTTCAGATTGGCCTCTTTCGCTTAGTGATAGGCATTTAAAGTTCCTCCTTGTCTTCCCATGCCTTGATAGCTCATTTCTTTTTATTGCAGAATGATATTCTATTGTGTGGATGTGCCACAGTTTGTTTATCCATTCACCTACTGAGGACCATCTTGGTTGCTTTCGGTGTTTGGTGAGTAAAACTGTTGAACATTCCTGTGCGGGTTTTTGTGCAGACATAAGTTTTCAACTTAGTTGGGTAAACACCTAGGAGCATGGTTGCTGGATCGTATGTTTTGCTTTGTAAGAGACTGCCAAACTGTCTTCCAAAGTGGTCTTACGTTTCGCATTCCCACCAGCAACGCGGAAGAGTTCCTGTTGCTCAGCACCCTGTTAGCATTTGATTTTTTGCCGAGCTGCGTGGCTTGTGGGATCTTAGTCCCAAGACCAGGGACAGAACACAGCCCTGGCAATGAAAGCGCCAAGTCCTAACCCCTGAATTGCCAGGGAATTCCCCATATTTTGTCTTAATGTGCGTTTTCATTGTGATATGTGATATTCTGCATCTTTTCATATGCTTGTTTGCCATCTGTATATCTCTTTGGTGAGTTTTTTTTTCCCAGATCTTTTGCCCATTTTTATTCTGTATTGTTTTCTTATTGTTGAGTTTTGAGAGTTCTTTGCATATTTTGGATATAATCCTTTATCAGATATGGATTTTGCAAATATATCTCCCAGTCTGTGGTTTGTCTTTTCATTAACAGTGTCTTTTGCAGAGCAGAAGTTTTTAATTTCAGTAAGTCCAATTCATCAGTTTTTTTTTGTTCACGGATCATGTTTTTGGTGTTGTATCTAAAAACTCACTGCTAAACCCAAGGTCGTCTAGATTTTCTCCTACATTATCTTCTAGGAGTTTTATGTTTTTGCTTTTGACTTTTAGGCCCATGATCAATTTTAAGTTAGTTTCCGTGAAAAGCCTTGAGGTCTGGGCTAGATTAATTTTTTTGTTTGTTTTGTCTATGGATGTCTGTTGTTCCAGCACCATTTGTTAAAAAGGATATTCTTTCTCCATTGAAATACCTTTGCTCTTTTGTCAAAAATTAGTTGACTATATTTGTGTGGGTTCCTGCTGCCTTTTTATTAAACATTTGGCTACTGTTTAGGGGGAATACTGATAGCATTTGTTGCGAGCGGATTCTTGTATTCCAGCCCCCTGCAGTCAGCAACCAAAAATACTTGTTTGGAATATAGATATTGTGCAGTGGATACCTGTGTAGATCGTTGCTGCTCACGGCCTCCAAATTAACCTTTATACTTTTGTCAGAACGCACTAGCTCCTTTCCTGCTCTACTTTAATGTGCTTTTTCTCCTCTTTTCTTACACCATTCGAAAAATCTGCAAAACAGATGAAATAAAATAGTCTAATTTAACACGTTCCTACCACCCGTCTAGCATTCAGAAGGTGGAATTTCTCGGTGTTATTAGGATAAATGTAGGGGGTCGCGTTTCCTGTCTGAGGTCTTACAGAGTCCCTGGGGGCTCCTAGGAGTCTGTGGTAAAAGTGCTCGACTCCTTACTTGCAAGAAGATCGTTGGGATTATTGGGACACGATCAAACAGGCAAGATGGATTCCAAGCTCCCTCGCATTGTTAGCTACGGAAGACCAGCTGTAAAAAAAGTGGTCACACCGGGTCCTAGTTTGGAAGCGAGGATTTCCACCACTTTCTCATACTTTAAATGATTGGCGTCTGCCAAGTAATCAAAACATACCAAGGAACCTTTTCATGGTGTTCAGTTCGGAATTTCCAAGCGGCTAAGGACAAGCACGGCTGGCAAGCCAGAGGGCCAGTTTGGCTGCGCGGCTACTCGAGAGTGTGCGGTAGCCGGGGGCCGTGTCCCAGTAAAGGCGAGAGCTGTAATGCTGTCAACTTGTTATTTACTTTCCAAATCTGAATGACTGAGCAAGGCGAAAGGAGAATCAATCAACCACAATGTGACCCTACAGGCGGAAAAAACGCAGCGCTCCCATCAGCAGGCGGCGGGGGAAGGGAAGCACGTGTAACCCGGGCAGGGTTGCATCAGGAACTCGCTCGGGTTTTCTGTTGCCCCCCTGGTTTTTCGATTGCCTGTTAATACCTCAGCATCAGTCCTCACAAGCCCAGGGAGCCCGGGAGCAACGACGGGCAAGCTCAAGGGAAGGTCCCACCACGTCCTTTTGGGGGGCCTTGAATGGCAACTGATACAAAATAAGGCAAAATCTATTCTGCTGATTCACAATTATGGAGACTGTGTAAGTGTATCTTTTATTGATGTGCTCTAATAATAATGTGCAGCAACCGTCGTTTTACATCACTGACGTTTCACAGCAATATTTGGCAGCATAATTTTTAGTCTGCCTTTTTGATGGAGGACCAGCCCCTTAAACACTCACTTCGGGCCCCCTCTCTGCACAACCAGTACAGCAAATGGCCCGGTGTCCCAGCAAGGAGCAAGTGAGGTGCCAGTGTAAAACGCTGAGTGTGTACTGGGCTCTTGGGGCGAAGCTCCTTATACGCCAAAGGGAGGGGCAAACTTATTCTAAAATATTCGGCAAAGCAGACACCCAAGGTGCCGGCGGGTGGGTGCAGATGTTTGTTTAAGTGAACTCAGGCCTCGAGTGGGGGGCAGTTGTCGCCAAGCAGGAGGGGAGGCAGGAGCGCTGGGGCCTCGGGTTCACCAGAGCTGGGCCGAGCGAGCTGCGGCAACCTTAGCACTTGGCTGGGGCCCGAGGCCCGACGCCTCCGGGCGGGGGCGGGGGTGAGAAGGCCCAAGCGCCCGGCTTCTTCCCCCTGCCCCCGCCGGGAGCCTCCACCCCGCTGGGCCCGAGTTTCTTTCTCCCCACGCACTGCCGGCTCTTCGCTGGAGGCATTTTGCAAAGGTCGAGGCTCCCCCCTGGGCCCCCACTTTTCCGGGGAGGGGAGGAGACCATTGGGGTGCCCTGCCGGCCGCCGATTTTGAGGAAGCGGCGTCCTCAGGCAGGTTGCAGGGGTTCTGCTAGGGCAGCTGGGCGGCTGCTTCTTGGAGGTGGGGGAGGGTAACAGAGCGGTGGCCCGGTTCCCCCCTCCCCTGGAAACCGCGGTGCTGGTGACCGGGCTCCTGTCCCCTCCTGGCTGGGTCCGGGCCTGGGACGGGGTGGGCACAGGCCTGCGTCTCCTTCCGCCCGCATGGAGGCCACGAGGAAGGGACGGGGTTCGGATACACTAGGGAGACCCGGGTTCCCTTCAGCCACCCCGGGCGCGGCGGGGAGAGCAGAGTCAGGGGTGAGGGACGGGGGAGGGTTGCAGGTTCCCCCGCCGTGGGGACGGGGCGGCTCAGGACGCGAGTCTTCCCTGGAGCCCTGGGGGAGGGGCTGTGTTGGGGGCGGACTCTCCCCCTCTTGGCTGTGGGGGAGGGCAGGCCTGGTGGCCTCACCCTCCGTGGGGGAGGGACCGGCTTGGGACGCGCCCCTCCCCCCCGGGCGTGTGGGTGGGGGGTGTGTCGGGGGGGAGGACTCGGGCTCCCGTTCCCCGGCGGTGGGGGAGGGTGCGGGCTGGGGGCCGTGGGGGGAGGGGCCGGCCCGGCGGCGGAGGCGGCCTCCCTGGCAGTCCTCCCGGCCGGGGTCGGCGCGCTGGCGGCCGCTCCCCCCGGAGGTCACTGCCCGTGCCGGTCCCTCCTGCCGTCCCGCCCTCTGCCGCCGCCACCGCTCCCGCCCCAGCCCCCCCCACCCCCCCGCACTCTCTGCGCTCGGGAGCGAGGTGCCGCCAGCGCCGCCGCCGCCGCCCCGCCGCCGCCGCCGCCGCCGCCGCCGCCGCCGCCGCCGCCGCGCCCTCGGCCGCCATTCGGCCGCCATTCGGCCGCCATTCGGCCGCCATTCGGCCGCCATTCGGCCGCCATTCGGCCGCCATTCGGCCGCCATTCGGCCGCCATTCGGCCGCCATTCGGCATCCGAAACTTTCCAGCGCTCGCGCCTCACGGGAACTCGGCTGAGGCGGGGCGGGGGCGGGGCGGGGGCGGCGCGCGGCTGCTCCGGGTGCCGGGCCCTCCTCGGCCGCGGCACGGCCCGGGCTCGGCGACGGCCGGCCGGAGGGAGGTTCGGGGCGGCGGCGCCGCCGCAAGTTGCGCTGCTCGCGGCGAGGTGAGTGCGCGGGGCTCGGCCGGCCGGCTGGCCGGGCGCGGGGTGGGGCGGGGGGGGACGCCAACTTGTCCCGCATGGGGGCCGGCGGTTCCCTCCCTCCGGGGTCAGGCCGGCGGCCTGGGGCGCCCGCACGCTCCGTCCGCCTCCGGGGCTTTGGAGGGGCAGGTCCCCAAGTGTCTCTCGGGCTTGGGCTGGGGTGCGGCGCGCTCCCTGCAGGCTGCACAATACCCCGTTTTGGCTGCTCCCCAAAGTGCCGGCGCGTTGGGGGCGGGCGGAGGCTGGGGGGCTCCTTTGTTTCGGGGCGGGGGAGGCGGCCGGCAAGTTTGGGGAAGCGCTCGATTTGTCCCCCGGTGCCCCTTTGTCTGCCCAACCCGGGGTTGGCTGGACGGACGTGCGCCGCCGCGGGATCCCCCGTGGGGGGAGGGGAGCCCCATTCATCCCCGGGCGCGGGCCGGCCAGCCCCGGGCCGGCTGGAAGCGCGGCGGCGCGGGCCCTGGGCGGCTCAGTTCTTGAGCCGCAGAAACCGTCAAGGAAGTCGGGAGCTCCCCAGCCCGGGCGAGGAGTGCGGGCTGGGGGCGACTTCGGCGGACGGGGGGCGTCCCTGGTCGGGCCGGGTCTGCGGAGAGCGGCCTGGGGAGGCTGCAGACCTGTTGCTCCCGGGCTGGGGGGAGGGGTGCCCCCAGATTCGCGTCCTGGGCGCTGCTCCCCAGGGGGACCTTGCCCACGGGGGCCGGTGTTCGGAACGGGGTGGGGCGCGCCTTCGGGGGTCGCCGGAGGTCGCCGGGTCCTTGACAGTTGGGGGCTGCCAGAGGCCCGCGGGCGCTGGGTTAGGGCCTGCCCTTCACGTGCGCTGTCCGTGCGCGGTGAGGCCCGCGCCGGGGCTCGTTCTTAGCACGGCCTCGCATTCTCCGAGCCCCTCGCTTTGGAAATTCCACAAAGTTAGAGTCGGAGGTGGGGTGTTTTTTTTTTTTTCCTTCTTTCTTTTCTGTCGCTGATGTTGTAGAGCAGAACCCCAAAAGAAACAGAAACCCATGCCCTATTCCTTGTGCCACGGTTTCTGCTTTGCTTTGTCACATGTGGTTTGACCTGACTGCTGGATGTTTTTCTCTCCAGGCGCGCCGCCTGGGTCCCTGGGTTAACCTGAAAGGGGAGGGGCGGGACTCCAGCCTGGGAGGGGGAGGGGAGCGCCACTCTTCCGTCCTGAACGGTGGCCTCGGTGTAGGAAATTGCCCAGGACGATTTTATGAAAAGTTTACAACTAGTCATTCCTAGGAAAGACGCGATGGGTGGGAGGGGGGCGCGAATGTTGAGTATGGAACAGTTGAGACGTGAAGATGACTCTTTTATGTTTAGGGATGTTAATATCTCAAACGTACGGCAGATTTTCGTGGAAAACCCCCCAGCTGGATGATGAATCCAGGGATGAAAGTTAAAGTGCATCACTTGACCCACTTATTAAGATAGCCCCTTAAGGATATTCTAGACCTGAAGGGAACACACACCTGTGGGACGAAAATGGAGACTTCAGGTGTTGATTTGGTGTTGTGCACAGCAGGGTGTGTGTCATTGGATCTTCTGAGGTTGGCTCTTCTTGTGCTTCTGTCCAGGGCTTAAGTCACTCTGGGAATTGTCAACACCCCTCATTTAAATTTCACACCTTGACCCTTAAATCTCCCAAAGCTCACCCCTCCTGAAAGTTTGGGTGTTTAAATGAAGTGTGTGGTATCCTAGTTGGTCTCGAATCTCACCTTTAACCGTGGGAGTCTCAGTTTTCTCATCTGTGTGATGGCATCATGAGTCTACCTGGGTGAGCTGTTAGGAGGGTTTCAGCGCTAGCCAGCAGAAAGGGGAATAGAGCCCGAGTCCAGCTCCATGAGGACACCTAACGCTTTGCTAGAAAAGCAGCCTTTGTCCCCGTTTGGCCTGAACTAGTGAAAGGGCCCACCCTGTTGTTCTGCTCTACCGTTGACCTTCAAGTCCTGTAACTTTTCTGAGTGTCGTTTTCTGTATGTAAAAATAAAAACGGGAACTGAAATCGTGGTGCTCATTGGGTAGTGCAAGGACAGGAAGAGGGAATGTACGTGTAATTTTTTTGAAAACTACAACGCTGCCTGTAAGTTTTAGTTGTTATGGTATTGTGCAGGTAGAGTAGTTTTCCTAATGTTACTCTAATGCCATGCAGTGAGGATTTTACGGGCACTTAATGCCCTGTGTGCAACAATTATTTTCATTCTACTTCAGAGGACACTGACTTGTTAATATATGGTGGAGGGAGGATTGTTTGATTCCGAAAGCCCAGCTCTTAAGCTTGGTGTTATTTTGCCTTCCTGTGTATACATAGTGTGAATCTTCCCACTTGGAGACAAGCTCGTTAAATTACACACACACACACACACACACACACACACACACACACACACCCCATTTCTCTTTCTCTCTCTCTCTCTCTCTTTCTCTCCCTCTCCCACACAGAAGAACCTACATTGAAATCTGTTTGTACACCTAGATGAATCTCAGCAGAAATCATGAAATGTCCACCACAGTGGAAAGATTGTTTTCATCTGTAGCTTAATTATCTGGTGTGGCAGCCACTAGCCAACATGGGCATATTTAGATTCAAATTAACTAAGATTCAGTAACAATTCTGTTGTTACTAAAATAAACAATTCTGTTCTTTCAGTGCTCTACCCATAATTCACATACCCAATAGATGTGTGTAACTAGTGGCCGCCATATTGGGACAGCGCAGAACTTGCAGAATGTTCTATTGGAAGGCGATTCTCTATAGTTACTGCAAGTAAGGATTGATAAAGAAGGCAGTAAAGAGAGTTAGTTTACTTTTTGTGGGAGGAGGGGAGAGGCTGTAAGAGTTTGAAATAATTTACTGGTAGACTTTTAAAAAAAAAAAAGGTAGGCCCATTTCAGCTAGCAGGTGACCTAGGAAAGTGATTTCAGTGAGGTTGACAGCTGTGGTTTTTTAGATTGAGGTGGTTTGGATCACTTTTGAATTAGAAAACCAGAACTCCAAGCTGGAGTCTCTCACTGAGTATTTAACCTTGGACACGGCATTTAGTGTCTTTGTGCCTCAGTTTCCCCATGTGAAAAATGGCATAGCCAGTCCCCATGTTGCCTGCCTTTGAGTGTGTCGTGGCGAACATCTCTTGGGATGGTGGGGAGCCCAAGGTGTGACCGTCAGTGAAGCCCCTCGTAGGTGATTTAGAGGCCTTAGGTGATGTAGAGGCCTTATCTGATATGTTTAAAGCGGTGTTCGCCATGGGCTACCTACCCCTCCCCCCAAGTTTATGTCTTAAGTTTTAAGGTTTAATTTCTTGAGGGTCAAATCTTCTCTTATTAAAAGACTGATCAGGAATCCTTCCAACAAAGTGAGGCTTAACAATAGTCAAAGTATTTTTTAAAAGCGGCTGAGTGCTGGCCGTTTCCTGTATACTGGTCCCTGAGTCAGGATGTTATTTTTATTACTTAGTTGGTGTGTTCTTTGCATAGTCTTTTGTATTTTTTTATAGCAACGTATTAGAAATTTTATTTGTGGTTGGGGGGAAAAACCCAGTTTTGCATCTGTGAGAGAGGTGACTTCCCAGATCCCCCTCTGCCATTTGTCCTCACTCTTGCTTTCTCTCAGGACTGCTGTGACCTGTCAGGCTTTTGAGACACCTGGGATATCCATGATTCTCTTCCAGAGGCGGGCAATGGGTTCCTGCAGAGGGAAGCCAGGCCCACAAGAGCCATCTCATGTAGGTCCTGAGTGTCAGGAATTCAGACCCTTCATCAGTTACCTATTGGGAGGGAGGACCCCACACCCCAACCCTGAGGCTGCCCCCTCCTTGAGCTTTCCGCCAGGTGTCTGGGTCTTGGGCTCTGCACACGTGGTTATTGCCAGGCCTGACCCGGGCCAGAGGACAAGCACGATCACTCTGCCCTGTGAGGCGAGACTGTCCCAGGTGTGGTGTCCCCGGATACCTTGCATTTGCCTCCTTTTTCTCCCTTAAAAAAGAAGAGTACGTGACTTCCAATAAGTTGTTAATCTTTCACCACCCAAGACGTTTAAAAAATAGTTTCAATCAGGAAGCAAGACTAAAGTCATTTTGTAAACTTTTTTGTTTTTTAAGTTGGAAAGATAAACTTTTTTTTTTTTTTTCCATACCTATTTTTAGCGTGAAGGAAGTAACTGGCCTCGTGAGTGGAGACTGGATGTGAGTTTCTCCCTCGGGTCTTGCCCTCCTTGGCCCTCCCTCCTGTCCATCCTTCCCATGGGGCTCGACCAACTGGATGGCCCCGGCCACGTGAGTAGAGCGAGACCCAGCAACCAAAATAAACGCTGGATGTGGGAAGGGACAAACAGTCAACATGTTTGTAGAGGGAAAGAGAGCCTGCTGTGAGAAAATGAGTTTAAAACCTCAGGGGAAAAACGCAGTCATTAAGGAATGTGCTCCCCGGGAACTTGACCATGGAGGTGGCCGCCTCCTGCAAAGCACTTCTGTGCATTATCGCCGTCGTCAAATATTTATTGAGAATCCACTGCCTGATTGAAGATTGCAGATGTGAACTGGAAGCCATTGAAAAGTTAAATTGGAGCAAATTTAAACTTGGAAACAGAGGAGAGAGTATTTTCTTCTGATGGAGGAAGTTGGGTACCGTTTCCATGGCTTTGGTTTGTTCTTGGTAGTTGGGAAGGAAGAGGTGGAGATGGAGCGTGTGACTCGCAGGTTCGAGAGAAAGGGACGTCGTAGGGACGAAGGTAGCGGAGATGGTGGCTTACTGGAACCGTGTTTTCAGCGTTGAGCTCTAGAAGCTTGTGGTCAGCCCATGGTTCTCAGGGCAGTTTTGTCCCCTACCGTCAAGCAGCTTTTGGCAATATCTGGAGACGTGTGGTTGTCACAAGTTGGGGGAGGGGGACGGTGATGCTCCTGGCGTCCGGGGGGGCGGGGGGGGGGGTCCGTGGATGCTGCGTAACATCCCACAGTGCACGGGACAGACCCACCCCAGAGAGCGACCCGGCGCTTAATGGCCGTGATGCCAGGGTGGAGACACCAGCCCTGAGTTCTGCTGTCAGCCGTGCAGTCCTGTCTTGAGCAAGGTCCACGGGCAGCTGGATGTCAAGATAGGTATCCGGCGCTGTGGTTCTCACGGCTCCGGCTCCCGTAGGCCGTTTTGGGATACATTAGGAAGTAAATGAGAAGGGAAAGGAGGAGGTGGGAAGTGGATGGCGGGAGCGGCGCAAGGCCAGGAGGTGTTGGGGGCGGGGGGGCGGCTGCGAGTCGCCTGAGCTCTGTCTCAACTCGAGTATTTTAGAGCCCTGATGCCAGCGCGCCTGCAGGGCTCCTTCCTGCTGGTTTTGCGGATGTCATTGCAGATTTAGCGGGTCTCACCTTTGGTCGGCTTCTTGGGACTTGGGTATTTATCAGGGGAACACCTGGTACCTGTCTGCTGTTTTCGGACCCTCTCTGTGCCCAGCGAGATGTCGGTTAACCTGGACTTGGGGTAACCTCCACCGCCGTGCTTGGGAGGGCGGGCGGACACATCAGTGTGGGAGGCGTTTGCGGCCTGCAGGACTCTGGATGCTGTTTCAAGCCCTGTCCTCTCCTGTGAGTAGTTGATTCGTGAACGGCTGGGGGCAGCTGGGTGCGGACCTGCAGTGGGGCCCTCTCCCACGAATGGGCACTGCTGGCGCCTGGAGTCTGGTCCTCCTGAGCCAGCCCGTGGCCCCGTGGCCTGTGACCCCCCCCCCGCCCAAGAGGAGCGCCAAGCCCAGCCTGGTTGGGGGCCCTGTGGGCTCCTGGTGGTCATGGGGTCGGGGACACTTGGTTTGCAGCCAGCTCACCATGCACTGACCGCCTCTGGGCACATGTTACCTTCTCTGGCCTTAGTTTTCTTCTTGAGAGAGAAAGAAAATAAAATCTGTTTCTCAGGCTTGTATTAACAGAAGGAGGATTATTATCATGCTTGGAGCCCAGTGTCCTTAGGTTTTCCTCTACTCTGAAGTTGGGAATTGGTGTGGAAATATCCAATAATGACAGTAATAATATATCTTTTTTAGTTACGGTGGTCTCCATCAATTGCTTGCTTGCTTTTCTTAAGTTAAATTTCAGGGCTGGCATACGCACACAAACACACACACGTGCTGTATTCAGACACATATGTATTCTCTGTATATTTCCTAAATTTACTATGTGATAAATGATGAATTTCAGCATGCTTAAATTTCTGTAACCACCACCATCATCAGGATACCAAACAACTAAATTCCGTCACCCCAAAGGTGTCCGTGGTGCTTTCCCTCCATACTCCCCGCTCTCTCAGCCCCTAACTCGGGGCACCTGCCGATCAGCTCTGCTCTCCTGGTCTTGGTAATCACATTTTAACTCAGGATGAAATGCCTAATAGTGAATCTCTCCACTCTTCGAGCACCTTCCTTGACTCATGAATTTTATACTGTGGCACACTTGGGCCCATGTGTTTTTCTCAGAATGATTTTGCACTGTGGATATTATCAAAAGCAAGGAAAAGCCAAAACTTAGAGCTTCTTAATACTTGTAAGAAATCATAGTGAAAAAATATCGGGTATCTTGTTGGAGCTGCCTATAGGATTTGCACATTTCCTATGCCAGTTGATCCTTGCTGCCAAATCAGTTGAGATGGGACATTTTTGGATGCACTTTCAGAGACTGTTTCTGGAGCAGTACTATGTAAAATGTATCAGTAGGTTAGACTCATGTCTTTAGTTTCAAAAACAGGACACACATTAAGAGGCGTGGTTTTCCCAGTGGGTTGATAACGTGACCAAAAAGTACACTAAAAATATCCAGTTGTGTTTGCATTAGTTTGTTGTAGAAATAAATTCCTACGTCTGTGTTTCTATGTGGTTGTTCACCTGAATTCTACCTTGGGTCGTAATTTCACTATTTGTGATCAAATAAGGAATATCATGTTTTCTAGAGAATCCTTTGCCTGGCGTTTTGGTCACTTGTGTCCTGCCTTGGGTTGCCTGCCTGCTTGTGTGAAGTTGTTGAACCTGTGTGTGTCCTCACGTGTAGAGTGAAAGGCTTGATGAGCTGATCTTGAGGCCTCTCCTACCCCGTGTTTGCGGATTGTAATGTGGAAAAGGCACACGTTAAATGTTGCGTAGGCTCTTTTTTTTTTTTTTTTTTTAACACTTTTGTAGGTTAAGGATTATGGTGGTTTTATATTAACTAGCAATTTGAGTAAACTATGTTCCATGCTTTAACTAACATTTTACCCATGATTGAAATAAACAATATTCAACTTAACATTGCTAAGTTAGTTGCATGTTTTACTGTAAAAAAAGACCCCAGCAATTCAGAAGACACTTTGGGCTGTGGGGTGCCTCTGAATAACTCTTACGAGTGTTGTAGTTTCCCAGTTTCAGGAGACCCTGTAAAATAAGCACAAACAATGCTCACGGCAAAATTCATAGTGTTTATTCTTGAAGAGACTGTCTCTGCCTTGAATTCCTGTCATTTTTTCCTATCGTGGTGGATGGAGCTGGAATACTGAAAAGAAAACATGAGAGTTTTCTCTGCTTACTTCCCTTGAGCCTGGAACCCAGAATATGACCCGAGATAGCCAGCCCGGAGCACTTTCCTTTCTGGAACACTTAACACCAACCCCCAGGGAGAATACAGAGGCAGGAGGAGGTGAGGACTCTCCCCGCCCCACCCCCCCCACCCCCCCACCGCCCCACCGGCGTGATGATCACCTTCTCTCTCTCCAAGATGTTGAAGACTTTCCTCATGTCTACCGCAACCTGGACACCCAGCCTCATCCATGTTGGAGCAAGGCTAGAGGGACACTGTCCGCTTCTTGGGAGAGCTTGGCTCATACTATTATAGACTTGCCCGTTGTCATTGGGCTTTAGAGTCTGTGTGAACATCCGGTATCGAATTTGCAAACACTTCTGCTTGTTTAAACTTTCCAATAGATGGAAATTTGGGCAAAAGAAGCTTACTGTATGTGATGCCATTTTATTTCTTAAATCAGTAATAACAAATACTTTAATATGGTAAGACCACGTAAGTCATGATTGGGAACTGGAGAAAATTCTGTGTAACTGAGCAGTGCTTTTTGTTTCTAGTGCGTTGGGGTGATTTTTAGCCTTAGCTGGGTCAGCTCTACCCGTCGAGGTACCCTTCTTATCTTGACATCCGTTTGAAGATGAGAAATGAGAAAGTGGAGTTGGAGGGATGTTACCCCGTTCATATGATGCAGACATCTGTAGCACCGGTATGCAAACATAATTCTCAGCACCTATAAAGTTCCAGGTGGTTGCCGAGTTTTAGGCTGTATTTAGAAAAGCAACTGAGCAGAGAACTGATGTCTCTACCATTTGATTCATTTGGGAGACAGAATAAACTTGGGTCCTTGCCTTAGGTTCTTTTCCCAGCAGAATCTTATCAGGCATTCTAATCCCTTGAAACTTGAATGCCAACTCTGTGTTGGTAAAGACTCAAGTATTCACAGTGATCAACGTAAAAACAAGGGTTGCCAGTCCCTGACAGTCACAGGTCAGTCTTGGGAGACGCGCTTTGGTTTAACTCCTAATTTGATTATGAAAAAATATCACATTAGGTTTGTATTTCTAAGATGCACGATGATTCTGTGCCAGTTTCAACAATTTCCAGAGATCTGTAGCGTAATTCTTCAAAAAGCCTTGCCAGGAGAAACAGCGTTGGAGGGGCACCCAGCTCAGAAGTTGGTGAAAATAAGAAGTAATGATCTCATTTGTCCAGTGCATGACAGAAACTGTTGTAGACCAGATGAGAACAAGGGGAGAGGCCTGTGGAAATTAGACTTGCCTGATAAATTTCATGGGCCTCCTAGTACATTTCCTTGAAACCAATAGTCTCCATGTTTAGTTGAGGCAGAGGGTGACAGAAATGCCTTGTCTCAGGTTTTAATTCAAAAAGTGGGCTCCCAAGTGGACTGCATATCCTCTGGCAGTGACAGTGGGATTTACTGGAGTGCAGGAAGAAACTTAAGTTCTCTGTTTATGTATTTTTATTTAATAGTTACAAAATGTCTATTTGTGGTCTATGAAAAATGCATATAATGTTTGTTGTGTGTTATCTCTAGTTAATAGGTTACATGAGTTGGAGTTAATGCTTAAAAGGTTTTCACTGAGAGGGATATGCAATGAAAAAGCATCTAGAGATCACTGATGGGGTCCCCAGAGGTGACGAGGGGCTGATATTGAAGTCCCTGAATAAAGTGGGACACAGATGTATTCCCCTGCCACGATGTGTGTGTGTGTGTGTGTGTGTGTGTGTGTGTGTGTGTGTGTATACACACACATGTGTTGTGACTGAGATCTGCCAGCTTAAAGATTGGACATCCCTCCAGAGGCACAGCTATTAATGATGTGATTTGGGGAAGAAAGAACAACGTTGACAGGGTACTGGGCACGTTTTGGATCTACAGGATTGTGCGTGTTTTTAAAGCTGAAAAAATATATGTGTTTCAGAACCAGATGACAATATCCCAGTTGCAGGTGCACGAGGAAACTTTGGAACAATGCTGTGCTTTTTAAGCATTTCATGACGCCGCAGTGTTTTCATAATCACTTAATTCTGTTTATAAATCAGCTGCTTTCATTGATGGATGCCCTCAGGGCTCCCCAAAACCAGGCTTTTTGTCGAATACGTGATTCAAACTTTAAAAGATGTGAGAGAGCGCTGGAACTGGGTTGTGATAAAAGTCTCTGGGTGCCTTCAGTCTGGCTGTTTATTTGTTGTTGTTTTTTTCCAGAAACATATTTCATCCATCATGGTTGTCATTAAATCTTTTATTTTTTTACTTTTTGCATTTCACATTAGAGGCTTTTTAAAAGAGAAAACTGTCATTTTGGTTGATGCTGTATTACTGGTGTTACAGAGAGTAAATAAATACAAAAGTTACATTCACAACCCAGACCACATTGTGGGCTGTGGAGGTGAGACATAGGACTCACCTCCAAACTTCAGGTCTTTGGCTGAGGTCGTTTGCTGAGAATGGCTGAAGCTTTGGTTTTCATGACACTAAATGTCGACCGCAAGTAGTTCCAGGTTTCCACAGCAGCGTTTTTGTTTGTTTAATTTGAAATGATTGATACGTTAGCTTCGGTTTTGGTGTTTGTGCCTATTTTTCCCTTTGTGGATACTGAGTTTGCAGCGTAGCTTTGTATGTAAAGGGAAGCAGAGACCTGCACTGTGCATGCAGACGCCTGCAGCTAGCGATGGTCTTGTTCTCCATACCGTCCGGGCACCAGGAGCACACCTCATTTCACTCTCGTCAGGATCCACGTGGACATTCATTTGTCCTTTGGTAGAATAATATATTTATCTCCTACTTAAACAAAAAAAAAGATTGCTTCTCTTTACAGTAATAATTCAGAAGGCACCTACTGTGAAGAGGGGAGAAGCAGGAAGTAGAATTTTTTTTTTTTTGTCTGCACCACGTGGCCTGCGGGATCTTAGTTCCCCCACCAGGGATCGAACCCAGGCCCTCGGCAGTGAAAACACGGAGTTCCAACCACTGGACGGCCAGGGAATTCCCAGGAAGTAGAATTTTTTGACATCTGCATTATGCACCTTTGTCTCTGCTCTCCAGAGATCAGGACATTTAAGCTCCTGTAACAAATTTAGTTTTAATGAAAGTCTTGGGGAATGTCCTTTATCTGCCCCGTGCCTGCCCATCTAAGAGGAGGGAGAAATTACACAAAGTATTTTGCTTTTAGCCGGTTTCCTTGAGCCTTGTCCAAGTCCTGACTTCTTATTGCCAGCAGGTCAGCTAGACACTGGTCAATCGCTTCAGCTCTGGACAGGAATCTTTTTCTGTCTTTGTTGTTGATAATTTTCTAATAATTATTCATTTGATTATTTGCCAGCCAAATTACCCTAAATAATATTCAGAGATGTATCCGAGAATAGCCCCATCCTGAGACTGTTCGCAGAAGTGGGCACAAAATTTGATTTTATTTCCTAAATGCATACCTCAGGTACTCATGAAGTGCAGAGATCTGTGTATACTCTCTGGGAATTAGAGGCACAGGTGTACAGAGCAGGAACGTAGGGGAATAGTAGCACCAAATGGTTGAGTCAACGGGACATGAACTCTCCAAGTATGCTAACCTTTGAGGGAAGATCTAAAAACAAATGAGTTTGTGGCTTTGTGAATTACCATTCACGTAATTTCTGTCAAGGAAGGCAGTTACTTCTTCTTGGGAAGCTTGGGTTATTAAAATTAGCTATCTTCATTTTCCCACAAAAATAAAAATCAGTTGTAGTTCAGATAATTGTATGTGGGGCTTTACAACTGGAAATTTGAAGTTAGCAAAATTACACACCCCTGGTTAATTACATGAGTATACTCAAACTAAATATAGGATAAGATTAGCTCATGGAAATAGTTCCTTTTTCTCTCAGTAGGTACAGCTCCTGTTCGCCCAATAGTTAATAGTTTTTAATTCCATTATGTAATTTTTTGATCATCCTGTGTTTCCAGAAAAGTTAACTGAATAAAACCAGAGACTGTGTGTTTTCACTATTTCCCAATTCATATTTAAACATGAAATGGTGCACAGAATAAGCTGTCCTTTGTGAATTTTAATTTTCTCAGCTCCTGGCACAATAGAGGGGTAAGCTGGGGTCCCATTTTTCTGCATGGCTTTTGCTTTAAGGGAAGTTTGGGTTTGGTTCATACTTTGCTATCTAAGAGTATGTTCAACCTTCTTGAATTACCTGTCGTGTTTGCTTTTCCGTTGAATGTTCTATATTTAGACAAGAAATGTATTTTTCTGTATGGGTTTCTGATGGCCCAGATGTTCATCAGAGTAGAATTTCTCTCTTTCCAAACTGCTGCCATTGGGCAGTTTGGTTGTTCTATAGTTCCTAGTATTGAGTTGGACACACTGTAGATTCAGGTTGGGCTGTCATTCCTTTTGCAAGCTATGTGATACTTTGTTTTATTTGGGTTTGCCATAGATGTTTGCTCGGCCTTGGGATGGCTGTAGATGGCCACTTGCGGTGATTAATTTCACGAAGATCTCTAAATCCCGTTTAAGGTCTAGTTGATTTTCAGGAACAGTGTTACTGAGGTATAAATTACATACCATAAAAAGCACCCGTTTCAAGTGTGCAGTTTCAGTGATTTTTAGTCAGTTTACCGAGTGGTGCGGTCATCGGTCATCATCCAGGTTTCAAACATTTTCATTCCCCAATAAGATCACTCACGTCTTCGGGAATGTCACGTCATCCATTCCTGCTCCCCCTGCCAGCCCCAGGCAGCCACTAATCTCCTTTCTGTCTCTGTAGATTTCCCTTTGCTCAGAACCCGATGGTGAGAGGTGATTTAGTGAACCTTCCCCGCCCCCTGTCCAGGAGAGGGGTACGTGGGGAGAGTGCAGGACAGGACGGGACGAGGAGCCTTGGTTTCCTCCCTGTAACATCAGGATAGTGATGGGTTGGTTGCAAGCTCTCAAGGTGGAGCCATGCGGGAAGTAAGTCGCTCTGTAAAAAGACAAAAACGTTTACGTTTAGGGACTTCCCTGGCAGTTCAGTAGTTAAGACTCTGCGCTTCCACTGCAGGGGGCACAGGTTTGATCCCTGGTCGGTGAACTAAGATCCCGCATGCCCTTGCGGCAGGCACGGCCAAAAAAAAGAGAGAAACGTTTACTTGTAGTCAGCAAACTGTGAATCTAGAGGAGTTCCTCGTATATTTAGGGTCGTGTTAATCGTGAAGAATCGTGCATAAAGGGCTGCATTGGACAGGTGAGGAGTCTGGAAAAGGAACTGCGTTTACAGTGATGGGCTCAGTCCCTGGAGAACCCAGGACACAGCCATAGGGCAGTCAACCCTCCATGCCCCTGCTGCCTCCTTCTTGAAATCCCGTCCTGTTTCTTTCATGACATTGGATGTTAGACTTTGACGGAAGTTCCATCTTGGTCGGGAAATACCTTAGCTCAGTGGTCCTCCACCAAGGGCAGTTTTGCTCCCAAGGGACGCTGGACGATGCCTGGGGGCCTTTCTGGTTGTTACCAGTGGGGAAGGGGTGTCACTGGCATCTAGTGGATAGAGGTCAGGGCCGCTGCCCAGCATCCTGTAACGCAGGGGATGAGGCCCCAAGGCCCACAAAGAATTACTCAGCCCAAGAGGTCCTTAGTGCCGAGGTCAAGTACTCTGCCTTAGAAGCTTGAATCTCGTGGTTAAAGACTTAGTAAAGTTGAAGGACTATATCCCCCATCAGACTTACAAAAGAAGTTCAGAAATCTTTCAGTCCTCATGCATTCCAGGGAAATATGGATCTTTTTCTAAAGGAAAGGACAAGCAAGGTTTTGGGAGCTAACTTTAGAGAGAAAAGAAATTCCTTTAGAAGTATTCATTTACAAATAAACAGCGAAATTACACGAGACGTCTGGGGCCACCCCTTGGCTTTGATCTGGAAATCACACTTCATCCTTATTATCTCTTCCCCAAGAACTGAGAAAGGAGGGCGAAAGATCCTAAGCCTGAGTAAAGACTACACGTGATGAATGTGCTGGAAGGGAGTGCCTGCTGTGAGCCCAGCCTTTCAGTGCTCTGCTTACGGCCCACGGCCCTCCCTCCAGGGTTTTGGTTTCTCTCGGTTTCTATAGGGTTTTCAGTTGCTTCCTGGAGTGCGCAGGGTGTCATAATAGCCAGGCCTCCACCCCTTGTTTTCTTCGTCTGGTCAACCTTTGAGCCCCCTGAGAAGTTCAGGGCCCCCTGCCTGGGCCCCAGCCCGCTTACCTGCGTGCGTCCCCTTCTCTGTCCTGCATCTCCCAGCAGGAGCTGCCCCGCACCCCTGCGGCGCGTGTTTCTACCCTGGGGGCCTCTCCCTGCCTGCACCCCGGCAGCCGGCCTTGCTTTGGGGGCTTCCAAAATGCAAGGCTTTTCCTCTGGACAGATTCTGGTTTTTGTTTCTTCTTCCTGTTCTGAGCTCGTTCCTGTTTCTCAGGTGACACCTGAGAACATGCTGGTTTCCCTGAGTTCCCGCACTGTGGGGTTGTAGCGTCCAGCCCCTCCGGCAGAACAACCGATATTAACAGTCCGCAGTGCGATGTGGGAGAGTCTGTTTCTGGCACGTTCAGCTGTGCACGTACAGCTGTGTGGTCTTGCGTGTTTATCTATACGGGCTCATATCACACTGGTTTTGCTTCACCTGCTTGCTTGCGTTTTTTACCGCTTTGTTAAGGTGCCATTGAAGTACAGTAAACCAGGCGTGTGTAAGGTGTGCACGTTCGTCAGTTTTCGCCTATGTTTGCTGTCTTGATTGTGGTGCTGGCTTCTCGGACACGTGCATATCACGATAACACGTATTTTCGTGGCTTCCAAATTTCCCTGTGCCTTTCTGTAATCTCTCTCTGCTTCCCTCCGCCTCCGGGCAACCATTGATGGCTTTCTATTACTAGATAGGTTAGTTTGCATATCCTAGCATTTTATATCAGTGAAATCACACAATATGTACTCATTATTTTGCCTGGCTTCTTTCACTCAGCATGGTGATTTTCGGCTTTATCCATGTTGTGGCCTGTGCCACTAATTCATCCCTTTTTGTAACTGGGTAGGATTCCATCAGGTATGGACGCACGGCCGTTGATCCATTCACCCGTTGTTGGACATCTGGCTTGTTTCCATTTTGGGGGTGGTTATGAATAGTGCTGCTCTAAATATTTTTGTGACCTTACCAGTGGTTCTCAAACTTCATTGTGTACCAGCACCCTGTGGAGGGCTTGTGAAAACGCAGGTTGCCAGGCCCCATCCCCAGGATTTCTGAGTCAGTAAGTCTGGGTGGGGCCCAAGACGCTGCATGTCCAGCAAGTTCCCCACTGATGCTGGCGCTCCTGGTCTGAGGCCCACGCGTGCCTTAGAGGAGGTCTCTGTAGACTCTGAGCGTTAGGTGTTCCAAATATTTCTCTCCTAGGCGGTTCCTTGTCTCATAATGTTGCTTATGGTCTCAGTCACCAAGCTTCGCTTTTTTTTTTTTAAAGGAATTCCTTTTTATTTATTTATTTTGGGCTATGTTGGGTCTTCGTTTCTGTGCAAGGGCTTTCTCTAGTTGCGGCAAGCGGGGGCCGCTCTTCATCGCGGAGCACAGGCTCCAGACGCGCAGGCTCCGTAGTTGTGGCTCACGGGTCTAGTTGCTCCGCGGCATGTGGGATCTTCCCAGACCAGGGCTCGAACCCGTGTCCCCTGCATTGGCAGGCAGATTCTCAACCACTGCGCCACCAGGGAAGCCCCAAGCTTTGCATTTTTGTTTGCTTGAATATGTCAGTCTTTCCTCTTGGCTTCCTTATGATGTCAAGGGGCTAATACCAAGAATAACTCGGGATGTGTGGGTCGGCGTGCTGATGAACGCCAAACGCCAGCCGTGATACCCCCGCCAACTCTTGTGGGATCTAACTTGTGCCCTGTCTGCGGTTGCTGGGGTCACCTTCTGAGGAAATGGTCCAAGCCCAGGTGGGGCGGCATTGGACCCAGGCCCTGCGCCAGGGGCTCCGCATGCTGCTGTGTCCACTGGAATCTTAAGGCTGCTCACCCGCCTTTCCTCTCACAGGGGAACTATATCCATCCTTTCTCCATCCCATCCCCTCCCATCTGAAACAGCCAGTCCCAAACCAATAAACGTATTTTACTTTCAGTTTGCTTTTCAGGGGTCTAATCTGAATCGGCTAACTTGGAGCAGCCAGAAGTTATCAGTAGACGTTTGCTGCCGTAGCCAATATATTTGTTACAGTTATTTTTTTTATTTTGGAGAGAGATAATACTTTCATTGTAGAGAGTTGCTTTAACTTACGGAGAACGGTTACTTTTGCAAAATCATCTTCCTGCATTTCGTCATGAACCCCAGTTGTCCCACTTTGCTCGTGAGCCCGTTCCATAAACCACTTCTGGTCACAGTTTGCTACTGACCTCTGCTCAGGCGTTTCAGAATCTTTACTGTGGAGTGGGTTGGTGCGCAGGATTCCAGGCTTGTTAAGTAAACTAAAACCTCCTTGGGATGGTTAAATTTTTTAAAGTTTGCAGTGACTTGTGATCATTGGCTAATATCCTAGTGGTTGTTTCTTCTTCCTCTTCCTCTCTCTTCTTCTTCTATTTTTTAATATGACAGCTTTATTGAGATATAACTTACATACCATGCAACTCACTCATTCAAAGTGTATAACTCAGTACTTTCCTGGTATTTTTACAGAGTTGTGCAGTCATCACCACTGTCTAATTCTATAGCATTTTTATCACCCTGAAAGAAACCCCTTACCCATTAAGCCATCACTTCCCAAATCCCCTCTCCACCCAGCCCCTGGCAACCACTGATCTGCTTTCTGTCCCTGTGGATTTGCCTATTCTGGACATTTTTTATAAGTGGAATCACACAATATGTACCCTTTGCTGTCTAGCTTTTTTCCCTTAGCATCAGGTCTTTGAGGTTTGTCCATGTTGTAGTGTGTGTTATTCCAGTTTCTTCGTAAACATTTTGTGGAATCTCTGGGTCATCAAGGAGGGCTTGGGGCCTGGGGTGGGGAATCAGGTGGAAAAATGTTACGGGCTGGGTAAACCCGGGGCACGGGCTGCTCCTTTCAGATTACGTTGAAATGGAAAATGGTTCATAGGTGGAGCAATGTTTATAAAACCATTTCCAGTTCAGCTTCCCGTTGGGCGTAAACTGTATCTGCTTTCTCCTTCTCTTTAGTTGTTCCATCTCTTCCCCTAAAGATCAACATAGAAAACCGTTTTGGTCAATGAAAGCTGTACCTGCTGACCCCTCTTTTGTGCTGCCTTTTTGGATGGGGTTTTATTTTATTTTATTTTTTAAATTTATTTTTGTCTGTGTTGGGTCTGTGTTGCTATGTGCAGGCTTCCTCTAGTTGTGGCGAGTGGGGGCTACTCTTCGTTGCGGTGCATGGGCTTCTCATTGCGGTGGCTTCTCTTGTTGTGGAGCATGGGCTCTAGGCCCGCGGGCTTCAGTAGTTGCAGCACGCAGGCTCAATAGTTGTGGCACGCGGCCTCCAGGGCATGTGAGCTTCAGTAGTGGTGGCACGTGGGCTCAGTAGTGGTGGCACGTGGGCTCAGTAGTTGTGGCTCGTGGGCTCTAGAGTGCAGGCTCAGTAGTTGTGGCGCACAGGCTTAGCTGCTCCGCGGCATGTGGGATCTTCCCGGACCAGGGCTCGAGCCCGTCTCCTCTGCATTGACAGGCGGATTCTTAACCACTGCGCCACCAGGGAAGTCCCTGGATGGGATTTTAGAGTGTTCTTTCTTGGTGTGAGACATAGGAAGCCTGTAGTTCTCAAGGGGGTGGTGTGAAGTTGCTCTGGGGTCATAGGGTTCCAACCAGCTAGACTTTGGCTGCTTTCTGGGGCCTCCCTGAAGCCACAATGCTGGCTTAGACTGAAACAGAGTCGTAGAGTTGTTTACTTTTCTGAATTTATAAACCTTCTGCCTGTGTAGAGCCATAAATTATCGTTCCAGGGTCAAGTGGGAGAATATGGAGGCTGATTTTTCTCCAGCTATCCATAGGCACGACTTTCTGGGGTGTCTGTGCCTCGAACCAAGAGCTTATTGGTAAGGCTGAAGGTCATGTGTGTTTTCTCCATTGATCTTATAATTGACTGTGTTAGTTTCCTGTCACTCTTGGGACAGATGACCCCAAACTTCCTGACTTGAACAACTCCACTTTATTATCTTATAGTTCCAGAGGTTACAAGTCTGAGATGGGTCTCACTGTGTCAGTGGGGCCGCCTTCTTTTCCAGAGGCTTTCGGGAGAAGCCACTCCTTGCCTCTTCCTGCTTCTAGAGGCCTCCTGCATTCCCTGGCTCATGGCCCCTTCTTCCATCTTCAAAGCCAGCAGTGCGGCATTTCTCTGATCATTCCTCTTTGGTCACATCTCTCTCTGACCACAGCCTGGAGAGATTGCCCACTTTTTAGGGCTCACGTGATTACATTGGGCCCCCCCATATCCAAGATAATCTCCCCGCCTCAAGATCCTTAACTTCATCGCATCTGCAGAGTCCTCTTTGCCGTGCACGGTAACATTGTCACAGGGCCCAGGGATTAGGGCATGGGACTTTCTGGGGGCCATTATTCTCTGGCTCCATTGACAGTCTTCAAGGAGACTTATTTCCTTTGTATTCTGTCTCTTAATTTGTTCCTCTGAACCCTGCAAGGTTTGTATATTTATTAAATATTTGCTGTTCGTCTCCTGAGTGCTTCAGAAGTCATGGAGCTGTTTGGTTGGCATGCCTGCCTTTCACTGAGGTGCAGCCACTGGCTGAGTCTTGATTTAACTCTGAGCACACCCGGTTGTTTTCTTTCGTGGAAGGACCCGGGATTTTTGGTGCCGATCGAACACATTTGTACGTCTAGACCCTCTCTTCTTCCCAAGAACTCCATACTTGGTGGGTGGCCCTGCCACTGTCAGTTTGAGGGTCTCTCGGGGACTCTGACAGAACTATTCCCTGGAGTTAGTGTCTCAGAGTCTGAGTCAGCTGTGGGAAAGACCACCATGATGTGAGAAGAGTGGGGCTTGGCCCCCAGGACTTCAAAGATACCATGTGTGCCTTTATGGGGACTGAATTGGTGGGTTTGTGGCTCCATAAAAGAGTGGAGGAAGACAGGTGGGGGTAGGGACAGAAAAGTCATAATAATATCCACTTGTTAATCAGCATTTTGGTTCAGAGATATTTGGGGAGTGTATTAGTCAGCTTTCTGCTTTGCTGATGATGCGTAACAAACAGCACCCCCGCATACAAAGGCTTACAGAAACAAGCACTTACTTCTTTACAGAATTTTTTAAAATTGAGGTAACGTTGGCTTATAACATGTAAGTTTTATGTGTACAATACTGTATTTTGACATCTCTGTACACTAGAGCGTGCTTACCACCGAAAGTTTAGTTTCCATCAAAAATATGGAATGCTTCATGAATTTTTGTGTTACCCTTGTACAGGAGCCATGTTAATTTCTGTATCTTTCCAGTTCTAATATAAGTGCTGCTGAAAAGAGCACCAAGCACTTATTTCTTGCTTACTGGTCAGTGGGTGGTGAGGTGTGGCTCTTCTGGGCTCAGCTGGGTGGGATCAGGGAGGCCTGGTCAGGCTCTGGGCTGGGTTTAGGACTGAGCTCCTAATTTCCTCCTTCTGAGGCTAGTAGGCTCTTGGGGCATGTACTTCTGCCTCTCCTATCTGGCATAAGAAGAAGCCAAGCTACATCACGCAGTCCCGTTTAAAACCTCTGCCTGTCCCCCAACTGATGCTCATTGACCAGAGCAAGTGACGTGGCCAGATCGCACATCCATGGGCTGGGGAGGGCTGTTCTAGTCGGGAGGTCAAGCAGAGTCACACAGCAAAGGGGGCAAAATGCACGTGTGTTAAGGGGCAAGAGGGAAGAAGTGGGATTGTGATACCTTCTGCCCTGTTGGTGTGTGGGAAGGAAGATGACCCCAGTGGATGAGACTGAGCCACCCAGTTGTATCCAGGAAAGTAGCCCCGTAGGCGGATGTTGGAAGCAGCAGGTGCTTGTGAAATATGTAGCTTCCTTGGTTCCATCTTAGAACAGGGCTTCTCAGCTGGGGAGGTGGTAGTGGGGGGGAGGTGGGGGGGCAGTCATGTCACCCCGGGGACATTTGGCAACATCTGGAGACCTTCTGTTGTAGTAACTAGGGGAGAGGGTGCTCCTGGCATCTAGTGGGCAGAGGCCAGGCATGCTGCTCAGCATCTAAGAGTGCACAGGACCGCCCCCCACAAGGAATTACCTGGCCTGGGTGCACATGTGCCCAGGCTGAAGAGCCCTGCACAGATGCAGTTTCCAGGTGACTGTCGTGCACTTTGAAGTTTGACTACCACGTCTGGCAGGACTGTCTCCACTGGGAAGGGCAGTTGGCAGTCCTTTCCATATAAAGACATAAAGCCCTCCCGAGGAAAAAGGAGTTGTTTAACCTCTCACAGGTGGCTGTGTGGAAGCAAGTTACAACCCAAGGGTCTTGGCTAGGTCTCTGTGATTTCTGTGACTTATTCTCATTGGCTTTGTCTTAATTATCTTAATTCTTTAAGTTTTATTAATTTTTTTTTGTTATTGCACAGCCTAATAAATGGGCCATTTATTTGGTGTTGAAAAATCTGTTTTTTATGAGGAGATTTCCATTATGAGCTTAATACTCTTTTTTTCCAGGTGGCCTTTTGCCCACTGTTTCTCTTACGCATGTATTTTCTTCTTCCGTACCAGCAAGACTGCATGCAAGTACTTGGTAGCAGAGATCATGCCTTAGGTTTCCTTTCTGCTCTGCACCGTAGCGAGCACGTGGTAATTATGGGTCAGTTGCTCATGGTGTCCTTTGCAGTGCACGTTGTGCTGCATGGTTAAGGGTCGTTGGTCACGTTTCCATGGACCAGCCTTTTGTATCTTGCTGTAAATTCTGTTTCCAGTCTTTAGGGGCTGATGGTTAGTGTGTTGACACTCAGTTGCTATGTGGCTAAAAGGAAGTTTTGACCTCATTAGAGGAAGGAGCCGTGTCATTGAGAGGCTGACAGCCACCTTCCTCCTCCCACACAAGTGTTGTTTTATTTTGGTGATTGAAATGTTGAGGGTATGAAAAAAAAAATCAGGGTGTTTGACTCGCTGGCAGGACAAGCAGAGGACAGTGCTGTGAGTGAGTGAGCGAAAGCCTGTCTGTTCCCACCCGCGTCGTGCACAGCAGGCAAATCGAGTTTTTCGCCTCAAAACCTGGTTGGGGAAGCATTTGCTCTAGAGGATGCTGTGTCACCTAGAATTCGCTGTCATCAGATCAGCCAAGTATCACCTCTTGGGGCGACCAGCAAGTGACGGAAATAACTTTGCTGTGCAGAACTTTCTATTTCTCTGTTTCATTCTTTCTCTTTTCTCCTTCGGTTGAGTGCTGTTTAAATGAAATGGTTCTCCTTGATTGTGTCTTTAGTACAGTAGTTGTGAGAGCAAGGCTTTTGTTCTTCCTGATCCCTGTGTGAGAAAAGACATATCTCCTGGCTTGTGGGATGCAGCGGGGGGAGGGTCAGGACCCACCGAGACAGTTCCATCCTTCAGCTGTCCTTTTTAATTTTCATTTCATTTTAAAAAAATTGAGATATAATTGACATATGTTGTATTAGCTTAAGGTGTGTAACATAATGATTTCATATATGTAAACATTGTGATATGATCACCACGATAGGTTTAGTTAACATCCATCATCACACATAGTTACTCATTTCTCCTTCTTGTGATGAGAACTTTTTTTTAAAAAAAATCTTTATTTATTTATTTATTTTTGGCCGCATTGGTTCTTCGTTGTTGTGTGTGGGCTTTCTCTAATTGCAGTGAGCAGGGGCTACTCTTGGTTGCGGTGCACGGGCTTCTCATTGCGGTGGCTTCTCTCGTTGCGGAGCACGGGCTCTAGGCACGCGGGCTTCAGTAGTTGTGGCAGACGGCCTCAGTAGTTGTGGCACACGGGCTTAGTTGCTCCGCCCGTGGGATGCATGTGGGATCTTCCCGGACCAGGGCTGGAACCCATGTCCCCTGCATTGGCAGGCGGATTCTTAACCACTGCACCACCAGAGAAGTCCCGTGATGAGAACTTTTAAGATTTATTCTCTTAGCAACGTTCAGATATACTCTCCAGTATTGTTAACTGTAGTCATGTATTATGTTGAATCCCCAGGACTCATTTACTTACTTACTTACTTACTTATTTATTTATTTGGCTGCACTGGATCTTAGTCGCACATGCGGGATCTTTCGTTGCGGCATGTGGGATCTAGTTCCCTGACCAGGGATGGAACTCGGGCCCCCTGCGTTGGGAGTGAGGTGTCCTAGCCGCTGGACCACCAGGGAAGTCCCAGGACTTAACTTATTTTATGGCTGGAAGTCTGCACCTTTGATGCTCTTCACCCACATCCCCTCTCCCGCCACCTCTGGCCACTACCATCTGTTCTCTGTGCCTTTGAGGTGTCAGTTCTTCTTTCCCAACTTGTTGCCTTCCCTGTCACCTCCTTGGCTGTGAGGACACCGAGTTAGTGTGTCTGACAAAGCAGATGACCTAGAAAGCCACACGTAGTAAAAGAGAAGATGAAAATAGAAGTATGTGAACTAAATTAAAATTATGTGAACTAAAAAATGAGAAAGGCCCTGAGCTGCCACATTTCTGCATGCAAGGCTAGCAATGTCACATGTTATGCTATCAACCTTGGTAATTTTTCCAGCTGTCCTTTTGTCTAAAATACAACTTACATGAAAATGAGCCCATCCCTTGGAACTTAGTGGTTAGGAAACGAGAGTCAGGTTTGGGGAAAGCGACCCTCACCTTGTCAGACCCGACACCCCCCTCCCCCCCAAGAGGCACCTGGACTGTTATTCATGGCGAACAGGTTGAGCTGAAAGGCACTTGGGAGGAAATGGAACTTCCCGTTCTGTTTGGCGTGCCTGTATCAAGACGTTCTGAGCCCCGATTCTTGTCTCACAGCAGGTGGTGATTCACGTTACTGTCGTTTACGGAGTAGAACGTTGTTGAGGTTGGGGGTGGGTGAGTGTGTGAGTGCACGAAGGGGGGAGAGGAGCAGCCTGATGAAACCGTTTGGAATGCAGGGAATATGTTAGAAGATGTGCTTTCGAGGACAAACAGTAAACTTTTGGCAATAGGCTGAGTTTGTGACCTGTGACTCAGACAGTGTGAAGGAGGGAGATTCCAGTGGTCATTTGCTTCCAGCCTCCTTCTTATCGGTGCCACGGGGCAGTGTCTCATTCAGCTTTCCAGAACACTTTCTAGGAACTCTTTATGCTAGACGGAGATGGTATTTCTCCTCTCGCTTCACTGTGGTTTAAAGAAGTGGGAACTGGCGTTATGAGCAGTCTCCACGTTCCTTTGATGATTGTGTGATTTATCAGTGTAGAGTTGCCCGTGATCTTCCTGGCCTCTGACTTCTCACAGGGTACCTGCCCTCACGGTCCACCTGTGGAACACGTATAATGGGAAATGAAGACTTTTAGAGGTAGGTGGGTTCTCCTGTTTGGAAATTGGGGTTATTTGAGCCAATGCGAGTCAGTTGCTGACCTTACCCAAGATTTACTGCATTAAATCAAAGAAGGTCCATATAACTGTAGGTTATAAGTCTGTTTTTTTTTTTTTTTTGGTCCGATACCAAGACTGATGTTTCCCTGGAAAGAGCCCTTGAATAAGAGCAGAAAGATTGAATTTTAGGCCTAATGCTATCATCAACCACCCATGTGACACTGGCCCCAAGAGAATAAAGGAATCATCCTGTTTCTTCTGTCAGCTGATCACTTGGGCCACATGTTCTCCAAAAGGTTCCAGCACACAATGTGATTGATCCATTTTCAAGACTGTCCTCAGCCCCTAGTTTGAGTTACTGCTATTATGGGGGATTGCTCTATCACTCGCAGCGGTAAAAACTGTGTATGGTGAAACCCAGTGGCCAGAAAGCTGTCTTTGGAATGTTCTCTTGTCACCTATTAGGGAATGCGCTGTAATAATTATGTTCCCTGGAACTTTTAATGACTAAACTGCCTTGAACAGGAACCAGGAAAGGCCCACCTTCCAGCAGATTCCATTCTGTGGGGTTGTCTTAGAATTGAGGTCTGAGAGCATTTCTTGATTAACTAGTCAGGTGGGTGTGACTTCACTAAAGGCCAGTTTGGACCCTGTCGGAGAAAATCAAGTTCAGACACTTAGTCTAAATAGAAGTGAGGAATACGGTTACCTTTATCTCATTATCTAAGCTTTCTTTGGAGGATATACAAGCTTGTACCACATGTGACAAGCATCACATATGGAGGGATTTTTTTCCTGCTTTTTTCCCTGAAAAATCCTTGGGGAATCATGTCATAGACTATTTGGTGTAAAACCAAAACCGACCAGACAAACAAAAAACAAAGCAAAACAAACAAAGAAAAAAGCCGTAGTTAAATTTTTTGTATTAAAATATTTAGCTTGAGAATCTTCATTGAAAATCAGTAATCTTTTGCAGATTTGTTTATTTTTTTATTTTTATTTTTATTTATTTATTTATTTTTTTTCCCTTTGGTGCATTTTTATTTTATTTTATTTTATTTTATTTTATTTTTTTTCTCACACACACACACTGTATTTTATTTTTACAAGAGATAAATAGACTGACACCAAGCATTGTACATGGATGACCACAACAAAAGCAACAATGATTGCAATTACCAAACATGAAACACACTCATACTATGTCATAATATTGACATTCAGTCCAGTAATCCTCCACTGTAACAGCTCCTTTACTTTGCAGTGAAAATTGATTTGTATATTCTTTGCCTCTGAGTCCTTGTGGGATTTTTTTTTTTTTTTTAATTCAGACAGAAAGTCACAAAAATTATACTGATCCTCATCAGTTCACTCAGTCCCATGTAATTAATTGTTTTTTTTCATCTTGATCTTTTGTTAGCACTTTTATGAGTTCATCAGTTTTTCATCAGAGTTCTGAAAATGCTTATTCATTCAGTTCAGCAGTACAGTCAGTTACCAGAAACCTGTACTTGTCAGAGTCTTTTCCATGAATTTCTTGAAGATGAAACCCTTTTATAGGAACATATTTGCAAAATCATCAGAGTACACCCAGAACTGTCTGTAAATGACAAAAGACTTAAAAATGACCACGGTAAAAGATTTGATGAAAGTTCATAATAATGCAGTTGACAAGAAAATTAGTTATTTCTGAGATATACATTTTAAAGTAATAACTAGGATTATTACTTATAACATTATACCAGAACAGATAAGATTTTTAGAAATTTCATGTAATGTCTGAAACATTTATATTAACATATTTCCATACATATTTCCATACAAATACAAATATAAGATTTTTAGAAATTTCATGTAATGTCTGAAACATTTATATTAACATATTTCCATACATATTTCCATACAAATACAAATATAAGATTTTTAGGAATTTCATGTAATGTCTGAAACATTTATATTAACATATTTCCATACAAATAACCCAATGAAAGTTTAGTATTAGTTGTTTTGTTTGTTTTTTTATACTGCAGGTTCTTATTAGGCATCAATTTTATACATATCAGTGTATACATGTCAATCCCAATCGCCCAATTCAGCACACCACCATCCCCACCTCACCGCAGTTTTCCCCCCTTGGTGTCCATATGTCCATTCTCTACATCTGTGTCTCAACTTCTGCCCTGCAAACTGGCTCATCTGTACCATTTTTCTAGGTTCCACATACATGCATTAATATATGATATTTGTTTTTCTCTTTCTGACTTACTTCACTGGGACGTGTGCACCGAGCGGCTCGACCTTTTCACACCGTGCTTGGTCCTTCAGGGACCACACCACCTCAGGTATTGATCTGGGGTTACAGATAGATTTTAGCAAATAGGCAAATTCACGAATACTGTATCCTCAAATCATGAAAATTGACTCTATGTGTATACACAGTGTGTGTCCCCGGGCGTTAGATACACACACGTACACAGGTGTCTATTTTCAGGGACTTTAACGACCTGAAAGCAGTCAGCATTATAACATTGGGTTGGCTCCAAAGTTCGTTCGGGTTTCGGAAAAATCTGAACGAACCTTTTGGCCAGCCTCGATAGTTGTGTCCTCTGGTCCCTCTGGAGATGCAGTGAGAGGTTCAAGTGTTTTAATGGGGGGCAAAGGCCTGTGAGAGATAAATGGGAGACAGGACTGAGTAAGGAAAGCTTCAGGACCTCGACGCGAATCTGATAAAGTTTGAGCCAGCGCCCCCCCCCCCCCCCCCCACCCCGTGAGCTCTGGAGTGGAGATTGCCTGATGGTTAGAGAGAAATGGTCTTGCTCAGTCGTGGGGCTGCTCAGAACAGAGCCATGGAGGATGGGCAGGTTCTTTCTTTCTTGAAAGGAAGAACTATGCATCTCCATTCTGGCGCAGTTGTAAACCACATTTTGGATTTCAGTTTTATATATTAAAAAATTATTTTGCGCCCATATGAGGTTGAATGAAGCGGCATCACCATTTCGGATCAAAAGTCGTCAAGTACCGGCAGCGTCTAACGGTCAAACCCAACAGAATCTTTTCAAGGTATAATGACATTGTTTAAGATGAGGGTAACATCTATGTTTTAAATTGCTTGTTGAGAAAAATCCACTGTACCTCATCCGAAGCATGTCTTGACCCGCCATGGAAGCCAGTCCATGGTGTCCGGACTCCCGGATGATGCTTGGTTTTATCAGGACAGCCCCTCCCCCAAATGATGCTAGAAAGAGAATCAAGGTAGTATGAGGAGGTGCTGCCTTTGTGTGTATGTTTCAGGTGGTTTCAATCCGTGAACACAAGCTTTTTTGAGCAGCTCCTTCCTTTGCCTTCAGGTGTTGTGGGTGCTGGACACTGGAGCTCTGTCATTGAGTAGGTGTTTTAAGAACAAACGGCAGATTTACAATTACAGCTTCTGCAGTGATGGGGAATATTCAGTGCCATTTGGTTGACCATGTAACCACCACTGTGTCAAGTTAATAACTTCTCAACTTGGTCTTAAAACCAAATACACGCAGTTTGTTTCATTAAAAATACCTAAGTGGTAAAGGATGGGTGGCTTCCAATGGTGGTAGAGTCAATTTTTAAAAATTGAAAGGATAGTGCTTTGTTGTGATTTGCAGTTCATATAGATAAGTTCTATAAGCAGTTTGGTTTTGTCTGTTTCAGGTGAGATAAAGTGTGAGACTCTAATTGAAGTATAGGTGATTTACAATGTTGTGTTAGTTTCAGGTGTACAGCAAAGTGATTCAGTTTTTTATATATATTTATATGCATACAGACACACCCACACACCCACACACACACACACACACACACACACTCTTTTTCATGTTCTTTTCCATGATGGTTTATCACAGGATGTTGACTACAGTGCCCTGTGCTCTACAGTAGGACCTTGTTGTTGATCCATTCTCTGTATGTACTGGTTTGCGTCTGCTAACCCCAACCTCCCACTCCATCCCTCCCCCACCCCTCCTCCCCTTGGCAACCACAAGTCTGTTCTCTGTGCCTGTGAGTCTGTTTCTGTTTAGTAGGTATGTTCATCTGTGTCATATTGTAGACTTCCTATGGTATTTGTCTTTCTCTTTCTGACTTACTGCACTTAGTTTGAAAATCTCTAAGTCCATCCCTATTGCTGCAAATGGCATTATTTTATTCTTCTTTATGGCTGAGTAGTATTCCATTGTGTGTGTGTGTGTGTGTGTGTGTGTGTGTGTGTGTATATACACCACATCTTCTTTATCCCTTCATCTGTTGATGGATATTTCGGTTGTTTCCCTGTCTTGGCTATTGTGAAGAGTGCTGCTGTGAGCATTGGGGTGCGTGTATCTATTCAAATTATAGTTTTCTCCAGATATATACCCAGGAGTGGGATTGCAGGGTCATATGGCAACTCTATTTTTAGTTTTTTGAGGAACCTCCATACTCTTTTCCGTACTGGCTGCACCAACTTACATTCCCGCCAGCAGTGTAGGAGGGTTCCCTTTTCTCCACACCCTCTCCAGCATTTATTGTTTGTAGACTTTTTGATGATGGCCATTCTGACCGGTGTGAGGTGATACCTCACTGTAGTTTTGATTTGCATTTCTCTAATAATTAGTGATGTTGATCATCTTTTCATGTGCCTGTTGGCCATCTGTATGCTGAGACTCGTTCTTTAAAAGGCATTTGTCCTCACCTGCATTCCTAGGTACAAGGTCCTTCAGCCAAATAGTCTCCAGGAACACACAAAGCTGTAGTTGGATGAGGTTGGGTTTGCTGACCTGTTGCGTTGAGGGGACCGTGGGACATCTCAGTCACAGGGTGCTAAGAAGACCTTAAAAGAGTTGGGCAGGGTTTAAGGAATCGGGTCCCTGTCTGAGATTAGTGGTCTCTGTATTGTTTATGTTCCAGCAGGAGAAGGCTGCAGCTTAGCCGTGAGTGCCAGGCCAGCTCCCAGCTGCCAGTGGCTGCTTTTCTCTATTGCTTAATACGTACGTGATTGAGAGACTAGATGAGTGATTGATTGGGTGGGTGTGTGCTTCTTAATGATCACTCGTTTTTAATACCATGCCTTGTAACAACTGGATGTGGTCCTGGTGTCACCTTTTAGCTTTTGATGCTGATGGAAGACCAGCTTAATTCCAGCAGAGCCTTGCTGGGAAGGGAGCTGAGCGTGACTCGGCATTATAGAACGTCAGGCTTAGTGGAGGTTGAGTTGTAATGTTGGCACTTGTTTGTGGTTTATGTTTTAGAGTTTTGGGTGTATTCTTTTTGATGCTTTTGTGAATGATATTTTCTTAATTTCATTTTCAGATTGTTCACGTCAAGTACTTGCAGGATATTACATTTTAAGGCAATAGGAGACCTTTTTTCTTGCTAGTTACAGAAAGAGATTTTTTTCCTGGTTCACTGCCTGTGTCTGTGGCACTGCGTTTTTAATGACCAGGAAGACCTTCTGAGGATTCGTTGGCTTCCTTTGGGTTTGCCGCTTTTTAGTTCTCCAGGGCACCAGTAACAGAGGCTGTGTTCGATTTTTTAAAAATTTATTTAGGTAATTTTCATTTAAAACGATTTATTTTGGTTGATTATAGACCACAAGAAGTTGCAGAAATAGCGCCGAGAGGTCCTGTGTGGTGTCAGCCAGCTTCCTCCGACGGTGACGTCTTACATAAGCTTAGAGCAACAACAAAACCAGGACATCGGTACGGCGCAGTATGGTTACCTCATCCGCAGTCATTACTGGGAGTTCACCAGTGTCTGCTTGTACTCTCTTATGACTTAAAGATAAGCATGAGTAATATCTTCTCTTGCAAAACTCCAATGGAGCATAAGTTGAGCAGAAAGGGACGGAATGAGTTGAGGCTGTTAAACAAGCACCCGTGAAAGATCCCCTTGACTTTCTTGGCGGCCGAAGTGGACGGGGCAGGTGGCAACAGCCCCCCTGGAAGGCAAGAGGATGCTTTGGGTGGTTAAAATCCAGATGCGGGCGGTGCCTGAGCCCCATGTGGGGCATGCGCCTTTTGTTTTCAATGCTCAGGTGAGAGAAACCATTTCCCCTTCAAGCTCTAGGCAGATTGATGGAGAATATAATGGGGAGGAGAACCCCGCAGCTTGTCCATCACAACCCGAAATCACTGGCCCCGGATTCAGTTACTTAATCAGTTCCCATACCCCTTATTTTGCAAACGGATGGAACAACCTCTTTTCTCCCCTTCGGTGACGGTAGTTACTGTGTTTGGCGTTATCCACCCCACTTGGACCTCACTTTGGAATTTCTTTCTTCTCTTCCGTTTGGATGGTTTGCCACATGTCTGGCTAGGAAAGTGGAGATGTAAACTAAGCGTATAATGGACATGAATCTTCCACTGCATGGAATGTGGCCGAATGATTTTTCCTTCCCACCTCTCTTGCCGTGAAGGTGACAAGTTGGAACTGGTTAATGATAGTCATGAGACACCCCCGAGTTGTGTGACTCTCTGTTTGGGGGGGGGGTGGCAGCAGTTTATCTCGAGAGCCACGTTGCGGCGCGTTCCCTGCCTGGGGGTTCTGCGCGAGCTGAGGGCAGGAGCTTGCAGTCTGGGCCTTGAGAAGGTCCTGTGAGTGAGGCGGGGAGTGGACTTGCAGAAGCCATGGTGGCTTATGGAGACCGGGGCCGGGCTGCTGGACTGGCTCGCGCCCCTGAGATGTGATGAGACTGGGAAGGTAGCTGTGAGGGCCGTTGGTACCAGGGAGCCTGTCAGACACTTACAGAGGCTTGCGGGCTGAACAAAAAAGGGTTTGATCGTCAGGAAGTAGATGAGTGGTTGCCTAGGACTGGGGGTTTGGGTAGTGACTGCTGAAGGAGAGGGTCCAGGGCTGCTTCTGGGGATATAATGCACATGTTCCAAGGTTGATTGTACTGATCATGGTTGCACAGCTCTGTGAATATACTGAAAGCAATTGAACTGTATACTTCCAACGGGTGAATTGTGGGGTATGTGATCTGTATCTCAATAAAGCTCTTTTACAGAGGGTTCGGAACCGCTTTCATACTTTGAAGCTTGCTCTGAAAATATGGCACGTGATCTCACGTGGTGGTAGAAGCTCCTCGTGCATGGACATGGTGTAACTTTGCGTGTGGGGAGAGCAGTTTCAGAGTGATCAGTTCCGGAAAACGTGTCCCTGTCTGTTATCTCTACTCCGCCACAATTAAGAACCAGGCGTCCGCGGTGAGCGGGCAGAGTGTGGCTGATATCAGAGGAAGTGGGGCGCTGTCCTCTCTGTTGTATGTTTTCCCTTTTCTCACCCTCCTTAGCCGCCTCCCCTCCCCCAAACAACCAACAAACAAACAACCAAGAGAAAGCGTGAGATGGGGCTGTGGCATGGCTGAATGGCCGCATTCTGTTAGAAGAGTGCATATATACGGGAGGGAAAATAAAGCCAACGTACAGCAGCCCACCCTTTCTCAAGGGCCAACATAGAGACAAAGATGGAGATAGCAGAGGGCAGACTTGTAATGCGTCCTTCTGACTATTGAGAGGTAAGGAAAATTTGAAAACAGTAGTATCTCAAGTCACCCTTTTCACCTTGGTTGAAACCGACATAGGTGGTTTTCCTTCCTTGGGCAAGGGAAATGCATACAGTGCACGTGCTGCAGATGGATGGCCTCTCTCTGTGTTGCTCTCCAGGGAATCTTGCTTGGAGGTGATTAGAAGCGCATCGCTCGAAGGAATGTGAACTATTTCTCCATTCATAAGCGGAGCTCAATAAAAAGCACATCCAGGTGGTCATTTAATATTTCCTAACACTCAGCGATTTTGCCATGAGCTTTGTGGAATTGGCCGGGTGCTGAAGCTAGTCACAGAATGACTGAAATTGCCCAATTGCCGGTCAGGTTAAAAAACCATCAGCACTTAGTCTCCTGAAGAAACGTTGTCTCAACAGCTGTCTTTTGCTCTTTTGTTGCTGCACGTGGTAACATGTCTTGTTGCAAGCTGTACCTGCTATACAGTGTGAGGGAGAGCTGAAGATAGAGGCTAGAGACTGAGATAGCTGGATGGAGAGCAGTGAACGAGGAAGTGGCCCAGGAGAGTGGGGAGGCAGGGCCCCCCTGGTGGAACCAAGCAACGCTCCTTTGTGTGTGTGTGAGTTTAATCTGCGGAGAGGGGATTTCTTTGTGACTTCCTGCATGTTGAAACCTGAGTGGCCTGTCCTGCCTTTGACCTCTGCTGTTTGGACTGTGGCTTCATTCACGTGTACCTGGTTCATTCTCAGTGCCAGGGTCACATCCCTAGGTTGACACCTGAACCTGAACTTTGGGGCTTGAATAGGGATGTAATTGAGCCTGGAGGCGGGGGTGGGGTGGGAGAGAGGGCGTGAGATAAGGTTATAAAAATCGTTCGTGTTGGACCTGTGACTTTTTGGGTGCCCGCTGACCGCAAGGCAGTGTCCTGGGTACTTTCTGTAGTTGCTTTTGAGCCTGCACAACAAATCCAAATCCAGAAAGGCTCTTTCTGTTTTGCAGGTGGGGAAACTGAGGTCAGGGCAGTGACGTACCAGGTCTACCACTTGGAACTGGGACTTCAAAGCCCACGCTCTCTCCCAGGGCAGCACCGTGCTTCTCAACAGTGGAAGGTTTTTTTACCCTGAGTTCATTACACTATTCAGTCTTAGGATTCCACAGGGGCTCTCGGGAGTCGTGGGGTATGGGCCGGTGGCTGGATGCCAGGGTTGTGTACGTGGGAGCCCTGGAAAAATGACGGTGTCCGATTCCAAAAACGTCTCTTGAGCCAAAGCTTGAGATAGGTTTCCTTGAAGGCAGGGGCCAAACTTGGCCTGCCACCTGTTTTTGTACAGCCTGCGAGCTAAGAATGGTTTTATATTTTTAAACGGCCAAAAAAAGAATAATGTTCTGTGACACATGAAAATGATATGAAATTCAGAGTTTTCTTGGAACCCAGCCACACCCACTCATTTAGATACTGTCTGTGGTTACTTATTCCCTGCACAGGCTGTTGCAACAGAGACCCTCTGGCCCCTGGAAGCCTGAAGTGTTGACTCTCTGGCCCTTTCCAGAACCAGCATGTGATCCCTGCCTGTTCTGAGGCCCATACCACCTCCCTGGTGTGACCTGCACTTCCTCCTCTCTCCTGATCTAATCTTCATTTGCATCCTATTCCCATCTAACCTTGCTTGCTGGAGCCTGGTATTCCACGATTAGAGAGTCATTTGTTTGACATGAAACTTTGTCCCAATTAAAATTCTGGGAGTCCCAGGAGAGGTAATACATTAAGCTCTACCAGTCATTTATACCACAGGATTGGAAGGGATTGATGCTGGCTTTGTCAGAGCAGAGCAGGGCTGTAGCTTAAAAGGAGGGGGTACAGGGTGCTGCTATGCTTGGTGAGAGAAGAGGGGAAGTTGGGTCATCCAGAAGAGACCTTTGTTCATGTCCTGCTTTTTCTGCATCCCCGCCTCAGTCACCCAGAGGCTGGCAGTGTTGGTGGACGAAGGCCACAGCAAAGCGCCTCTTCTCCCTGGAAGATGCCCTGCCCACAATAGGCCTGGGTGACAGCCAAATGCCTGGGCTGCTCAGAGCGGAATTGTAAGGCAGGGCCCACAGCTAGGAAGTGGTACCACTGGCATTTGGCTTGCACAGTCTTCTTCCTGACCCCTGATGCTAGCTACATTCCAGTGCCTTCTGTGGAAGGCTTGGCTTAACATACTAAGGGTGGTGACCCACTTCTTGCCTTTTTACTCGCTGTTTTTGATGGTTGCTTCTCTTGAAGCCTAGACAACAGTGAAAACGTGGGGAAGATGAAATGTTACTAATTCCTGTCTTGCCCGTAGCACCTGGTACCCCATACATGGGAGAAAACCCACTTCCCCCAGAAACAGCATGGTGATTCAGATGCTCGGCATTGAAGCATACGATCGCCACACTATGGTGTGCTACTTGGATATTTTTCATGGCCAGTTTACATTTCAGTTACATTTGCAGGCTTTACAAGGCCATTCTAGACTGGCTGGGAACCTGATCATAGTTTTTTTTTTTTTTTTTTTTAATTTATTTATTTGTTTATTTATTTTTGGCTGTGTTGGGTCTTCGTTTCTGTGCGAGGGCTTTGTCTAGTTGCGGCAAGCGGGGGCCACTCTTCATCGCGGTGCGCGGGCCTCTCACTATCGCGGCCTCTCTTGTTGCGGAGCACAGGCTCCAGATGCGCAGGCTCAGTAGTTGCGGCTCACGGGCCTAGTTGCTCCGCGGCATGTGGGATCTTCCCAAACCAGGGCTCGAACCCGTGTCCCCTGCATTGGCAGGCAGATTCTCAACCACTGCGCCACCAGGGAAGCCCTTGATCATAGTTTTATAGCATTGTTTCTAGGGGAAAAACATTTTTGAGTGAGAAACCAGTGAAGCCTTGGACAGTATCCCATCTGTAATTTGGAGGCCGCTCTACTGTCAAGATTTCTTCTTTACACTTGTCTTGTTTTGATGTGCATGGTGGGAAGCCAGAGCGTTCCATTAGCTGTGGTGTCCAGGGCGGCTTCTTTCCTTCGCAGTTCTTCTGCTTTCTTTCCGAATTTGTCAAACCCTTACGACAATGTGGTGGAGGCATCTACGTCTTCTGGTTGGGAGTGGCAGGGAGAGGGGGTTGGGAGAAGGGTTAAAATTCGCCAGAATTTAAGAGCAACAGTGACAGCCAGATCATTTTTCCTGTTAGCCTACTTTGAAAGCTGCCAGAACGGTGGTAGAGTGGCAATTCTCTGGTTTCTCTTGTCCTCCTCTGCTAAGATCTAAAAATAACGTAAGGAGGAGCTGGGTACATGGCCCTTTGATCTCCTTGGCCTGGGATGTTTCTGGTTAGGAGCAGAGGCTCCCAGGGACTCGGTGTTCTGCAGCGAGTGTGCGGGGAGCGGGGGACGGTGGGTGGGGCCTGTTACTGTAATCTTCCTGGGTCTGTCCCTGCTTTCCGTTTCTTGCTTCTCTAAATATTCTCTCTGCACACCTTCCCTTTACGTCCCACCAGCTGGAGCATGTGTACGGAAGACTGGAACAGGACAGATCCCACCTTTATAGAGAACGGTTGGACTGGATTTGTTAGCTGTTTTATTGAGGGCCTCCTGTTCCAGAAGAAGTAGAACAAATATTTGACTCCCAGAGGCCCTGTGGTATAGCTGGGGAACACAATGGCAGGGTTGGATTTCACGTGTAGTAGAGGTGTCGGGAGTGCCCTGGAGCGTGGAGGTGGGGATTGCATCAGCTGAGAGCTGGTGAAATGGCCTGGAACCAGGGGCAGAGATGAGGTGGAACCCTCCGTGGAGGAGAGCTGTGAAGGAGTGTGTCCCTAAGAGCCCACGGAGTCAGAAGAGGTGGGAGGAGGAGCCAGAGAAGCAGGGTTGTCAGGGCTGCCGAGGTGGGATTTGGCACAGAGAGACTGGGGGTGACTTGTGAGAATCCAGGTGTGGTTTTCAGGGTAGGAGTGGTGAGTCTGCAGCTGAAGACGGAGTATGTGTGATGACGGGTGAAAGGCTGGAGGCAGTGGGTGCGCATATCTCGGGGGAGAGGTCCAACCTCAAAGGTCAGGGGAGAACAGCCTTTGGGAGGGAAGCCAGTATGGGGGAAGGGGTTTTTAGTGGGGGGAAGGCGTGGTGTTTGAGTGAAAGCTAACAGGAAGTGAGAGGTTCAGGAGGTGAGATAAAGGACGGGGACTGTAGTTCTTTGCCTTGGAAAAGGAGTAGTGGGGACATTGCTTTTGGGACAGATGAGAAGGTGGTAAGTGCATAGACTTTGGGAGCAGAAAGGAAGATGATTCCTCTTAAGACTTTTACCAAGATGAAGGTCTTGGTTTTCTAAGAGAACAGGGGGTCCTGACTCAAGGGAAGCCAGAGATGGTAGGATAAGCTGATGCAGGAGACAGATTAGGCTTTCCGACTGTCCTTGGGAACAGAGGGTGTGAGCTTGGGCTGGGGAGCTTGGCAGCTTCTCTTCTTCCTGCCTCACCCCCTCTGCTATCACCAACCCTACTTGGAATCGTAAGCGCCCTGTTTAACCTACCCTAGGTAAGGCTTTCTGTTTGAGAGGTTATTTGAACTCACTCGTTTGGTTTTTAAAAATCGATGGATTGGGCTTCCCTGGTGGTGCAGTGGTTGGGAGTCTGCCTGCCAATGCAGGGGACATGGGTTTGAGCCCTGGTCCCGGAAGATCCCACATGCCGCAGAGCAGCTAAGGGAAGACCCAACGCAACCAAAAAAAAAAAAAAAAAAAAAAAAAATCGATGGATTGAAGCATAAACCAGGGCAGACTGAAAAGGATTGCTTGAAGGTGGTCTTACCGAGCACTCTCCAGCGGCGCTTTCTGCCATGATGACGTGTTCTGTATCCACACTGTCTAGTAGGAGAGCCACTGGCCATGTGTGGCTGTGGGTTGTCTGGGCTTCTACTGAGAGAGCACGACAAGGAGGGCTTGTTTATCTATTTTTTTATTTAATAAATTTATTTATTTTATTTATATTTATTTTTGGCTGTGTTGGGTCTTCGTGGCTGCGCGCCGGCTCTCTCAAGTTGTGGCGAGCTGGGGGCTACTCTTTGTTGCGGTGCGCGGGCTTCTCATCGCGGTGGCTACTCTTGTTGCGGAGCGCGGGCTCTAGGCGCATGGGCTCCAGTAGTTGTGGCACACGGGCTCAGTAGTTGTGGCTCACGGGCTCTAGAGCACAGGCTCAGTAGTTGTGGCGCATGGGCTTCGTTGCTCCGCGGCATGTGGGATCTTTCCAGACCAGGGCTCGAACCCATGTCCCCTGCACTGGCAGGTGGATTCTTTTTTTTTTTTTTTTTTTAAGTTTTGGTATCTTTTTTTTTTTTTTTTTAAGTTTATTTATTTATGGCTGTGTTGGGTCTTCGTTTCTGTGCGAGGGCTTCTCTAGTTGCGGCAAGCGGGTGCCACTCTTCATCGCGGTGCGTGGGCCTCTCACTATCGCGGCCTCTCTTGTTGCGGAGCACAGGCTCCAGAGGCGCAGGCTCAGCAATTGTGGCTCACGGGCCCAGTTGCTCCGCGGCATGTGGGATCTTCCCAGACTAGGGATCGAACCCGTGTCCCCTGCATTGGCAGGCAGATTCTCAACCACTGTGCCACCAGGGAAGCCTGGCAGGCAGATTTTGAACCACTGTGCCACCAGGGAAGCCCACGAGGGCTTATGTAAATGTCTGAGTGGGATGGTCTGTCAGCAGAGCCTCCAGGGGCCGTGGCTTGGGTAAGGCTGAAAGTGGCTGGCGGGGAAGTGGCCCGGGCAGGGTGAGGGCAGAGGACTAGTAGGGGGAAAAGTCTAGGTGCTCACGGCCCCCATGAACCAAAGCTGGACTAACTATATTTTACTTGCTTCTATTGATATTTCTTCTTACTTATTAATTATGCTGTAAACTACAGGAAGTTTGGGACTCTGCGGTTTTTCTGCTAAGCCTGGGAAAGTGATCGGCCCCAGCAGCCTTTTGCTAATTCTTCGCTAATGGATCACTGAAGGCCGTCTCTAATGACAAGCACTGGGGAGATGGCTTGATCTCCTTGGGTTCAGGGAGGGCAGGAGAACTTCTCCACGCCAGAAACACCTCCTCCATTTACCTCACTTGCTCGCCTCGCATCTTTAAATGTCAACTCTTGTCAAGCCCTCCTCCTCTCTGTTGATATTTAGCCTTCAGAAAGGAAAAGGCCATCTCAAAGTTTCCATCTGTGAGCAGGGGTTTCTGAACATGTTGAAAACGTGGGCTTAATTTTGTGAACTCAGTAAGAATTCATGTGGTTTGGGATCTGTTAAAAACTGTAGGCTTTGTAAGGAAACAAAACCTCTCGCACCTCTATCTTCTGCAGACTCCCTAATGCCTTTAGTCTAGCGCTGCAGACACAAGCAGAGCATTATGAAACATCAGCAAAACCCTTTGCTTGATCCGCTAGCTTCTCGCTCTATTTCTGTCTTTCTCCCCCTCATCACACTTCTTCAGAGCACAGTTCCACACTCCCCTGCCTTTCCCCTCTGACCCCACACTCTCCTGGACCACGTGCAGTCTGGCGTCCACCCCCCCTTTGAAGAAGCACTCCTCCGAGTCGCCGTGATCCTGAGATTGTGGGGACCGCTCCCCCCGCCCCCCAGGCTCTGCCAGCGCCCTCCCCGGGGCCCCTGACCCTTGGCCGCGGCTCCACCCCGCCCTCTCCGTTCCCCCTCCCTGCGTCCCCCAGCTGCCCGAGGGGCTCCCCAGAACCCCAGTGTTCAAGCAGCAGTGTCAGGGAGGCACTGCGGTGAGTCCCCGCTCGGCGATACTGACTTCAGACCTCTGCGCCCAAGGCTCTGAACAGCCTCCTTGTTTGTCCCCTTCTCAGAGACCAGGGTCCTCAGCTTTCTTTTTGTGTGTGGACCCCCTCAGCTGTCCATCGAAGCCTTGGAGGCATCTCAGAGTGGGATTTTCAAGTGCATTAAAAGATAGATAGGTTGGCAAGGGAAGCAATTACCAGTGCTGTCATAGACAAAATTCCTGTGTGCTGTCACCCTCCTGCCCTCTTCCTTGTTTTACGGTGGTGAAACATACCTGATGTGAAATGTATCATCTCACCCATTTTCTGGTGCACAGTTCAGTGGCGTTAGTACATTCCCATTACTGTGCAGCCATCACCACCATCCGTCTCCAGAACTTGTTCGTCTTCTCAGACTGAAAGTCTGTCCCCATCAAAGACTAACTTCACATGCCCGCACCCTCAGCCCCTGGCCCCCACTACTCCACTTTCGGCCTCTATGAATCTGACTGTTCTAGGTGCTTCCTATCAGTGGCATCATACAGCATTTGTCCTTTTAGGTCTGCTCATTTCGCTTGGCATGATGTTCTCAAGGTTCAGCTCTGTTGTAGCCTGTGTCAGAATTTCCTTCCTTTTTAAGGCTGAATCATATTCCACTGTATGGATAGACCACATTTCGTTTATCCACTCATCTGTTGATGGACATTTGGGTCCCTTATACCTTTCGGCTATTGGGAATGATGCTGCTATGAATCTGAGTGTACAAACATCTCTTTGAGACCTGCTTTCGATTCTTTTTTTTTTTTTTTTTTGGCTGCGTTGGGTCTTCGTTGCTGCGTGCGGGCTTTCTCTAGTTGCGGCGAGCGGGGACTACTCTTTGTTTCAGTGCGCGGGCTTCTCATTGTGGTGGCTTCTCATGTTGCGGAGCACGGGCTCTAGGCACGCGGGCTTCAGCAGTTGTGGCACGTGGGCTCAGTAGTTGTGGCTCACGGGCCCTAGAGCACAGGCTCAGTAGTTGTGGCTCACGGGCTTAGTTGCTCTGCGACATGTGGGATCTTCCCGGACCAGGGCTCGAATCCGTGTCCCTTGCATTGCCAGGCAGATCTTAACCACTGCATCACCAGGGAAGTCCTCGATTCTTTGATACGTGCTTTTTGAACATTTTAAATAGCACTATCTAGCAATGGCTTTAACCGCTACCATCATTTCCAAGCAGTGGTGAGTGTCAGCAGTATTTTAAAGTCTGTGAGGCATCTGTAACCTGATATGAAAATGTCTGCAGTTCCTATTGGTGAAAATCTTGGGAGTCTTCTGTTTCCACAAGGGTTTGTTGCCTACGTTTCTAATGGAGTTAGGTGAAAGGTTAGTGAAAATAAAGTTGTTGCTTCCCCTCCCTCCGCAAAGCCCATCCAGATTCACTGACCCCGTTGAACTTTGGCCCGCACGTAAATTCCAGCCAAGTTCCAGCCAAGTCGGGAGACTGACTTTCCCGGAACCCACGTGAAACTTTCCACTTCTGTCGCTGCGGAGACCGCATCGCTCTGCTCTGTTACCTCCAACTAATATCCCACCTACTGAAAATGCTTGCTTAGCTGTGGCTGCTTCCTCTCACCCACTCATTTAGTCATTCATTCAACGGATATTTGGTCAGCTCTGTGTGATGAGTGCTTCCCTAGGTGCTCGGGATTCACAGCGGTGAGGAAAACACATGAGGTTCTTGTTGCCGTGGTGTGGGCAGCCCCACCGGAGAGGGGCAAGGGAAGCCAGTGTGTGCACACACAGGTTACGGGATCTCAGCAGTGATAAGCATCACGAGGAAATCCAGGCAGCTGTGAGAGTCTGTCTTCATTAGTCACAGGGGCGGGGGCGTTTAAGATGGGACCTGAGGAGTGAGTGGAGTGGGAAGGGATGCCTGGCCAAGGAACAGCTTATGCAAAGGTCCTGAGGTTGGCCAGGAGTGGACGAGCAGAGGGGGAGAGAGCCTGGCCAGGGCCCCTTGGCCATGCCTCTGTGAGCTGAGTTAGGCAGTTAGCTCTTACCCTGGAGTATTGGGCAGCGTCGGTGGAGGGGAATGCCAGGTTGAGGTGGGCTTTGGCGTCTCAGTGGAGGACGATTTGGAGGAAGTCAACAGCGAAGTGGGTTGACCGATGACACCTACTAGAATATTCTAGAGGAGTGGTTACTTGGCCCAGGGGGTGGTCCAGGACACGGGGAGGAGGGTGTCAGTTAGAGACCAGACTCTGGGATTTATTAGGTTTCTTGATTTCTGTCAGTTTTCCTCTCCCCTCACTCCCCTTCCAGTGAAACCGGTAACGCTCTATTCCGCTTATGTGCTTATATTCCTGTCTTAAAGTGTATTTCTTTTAAATTCCTATTAGACTTGAGGGCAGAGACTTAGCTTTACTTGGTTTGAGTATTTAAGATATTATCCATAATTATTGAATTGAATGTATGCTTGTTTTTTTTTTTTTTGACTCTGCATTCCTAGGCGTTTGGACACATTTCCCAGTGAGAAAAGTGAAAACGTAACTTTAACTTGTAGCATCAGATACTGTGGGGAATGCTGTGAGCCTGAGCTCCTGAGGCCTTCCCAAGAGTATCCAAGTGGGGTGTGATTGCTTAATAAGGAGACATTTTCACTGAGATTTACATTATAGATTTTGCTTTTTAAAAAGAAACTATCTGGATTCTAGTGGAAAAACTATATAGTCTCCTCTGAGTGTTGTTTTGCCTTCGGTTGTGTTCTAAGAGCTGATTATGAGCCGGAGGAAATAACCCATTTCGTCTGTAATATAAATGTGTATTGGTCTTTAAAGCGTATGTGACCCATAAAACAATACCAGCCAGGCTGCCGTGTCAGTCATTATGTAAATCAGATATTCTGGCGTGCACGCACTCTCTGTATTTTTCCTTGTTCGCATGGGGTAAATAATTTTTCCCAGAGAGCTTTTGGGTTAAAACAAGGCCCAATCCTGTTTGAAGTGCAGGCTGTTTTGGCTTTATTTTTCCTCTTTCTGCCTGAGAGGGTTGAATGCTGAAGGATTTAGTGATGTGAGTGCACACGGGCACATTCCTACCTTATTTTTCCTTCTAATCCTGTTTCCTGTGGAAGAAATCAGAGTAACGAGTGCACCATGGTTCAGAATGAAGGGTGTGTGTGTGTGTGTGTGTGTGACAGAGAGAGAGAGAGAGAGAGAGAGAGAGAGAACACCGTCTCTTTGTAAAGTCCAGCCAGCTCTCACCAGAAGTCTGGCTCTGGGAGCTTTACTGAACTTCTCCCCGCTCATTTTGGGGTGAGAGGTGCAGATGAGTTCAAACTAAGCACAGAAAACTAGCAGAAGAGACTGTGCTTTTACACATGATGCCCCTGTTTCCCTTCCCCCTTCTGTGGATGGCTGTCCGGCCTGGTCCCTTCCTGGCGTGGCTGTGGAGCCTGGGGAGGGAGAGCCTGCCCCCTGGGCCTACCCGGCTCCCTCACAGGCAGTGCTGGGGCCTGGGCTTGGCCCCGGGATCTCTGTCTTCATGGCTGTTGACGTTTGTCTGTGTAGGGCCGAGTCGTACCTGTTTTGGCCCTGGAAGTCCGCACATTTCAGGCAGCTCCGTTCCCCGCTGCCGGGAGTGGGAGCTCAGCCCTTGACCCATCCGATAACTGAGCGTGGCCTTGCCCCAGTGAGATTCCATTTATGGCCACTGGAATTGGAATCTCATGTAGTCTTCATGTTTCATGAAAGATTATTCCTCTTTGGATTTTTTTCCTCCCACCAACCACTTAAAAAATGTAAAAACTATCCTTAGCTCGTGGGCTGTCTAAAACAGGCAGTGGGCTGAGTTGGGCCCGCGGGCTGTGGCTGGCGGTGCTCTGGCCCACACACGCGTTGTGTAGGTCTGTGTGCTTCTCAGTGCACGTGTTTAGGCTGTTTCTATCTCAGAGCAGTCTCTCCTCATTTTCTTGACATGCGTTGGACTAAGTGTCCGTGTCTGCGGATGATGGATTTGTTCATACGTGTGTTCTGGGAAGAAGCGGTTTCCTTTCAGCGTGATTCTGTGTTTGCTCTGTTCATCCATAGGTCAGGTGGTGAGTTTCCTCGGTAAATACTTTTGGTAGCTGAATCTGTGCAAGCCGGGGGCCTGCTGTTGGTGAGGTCAAGGGAAACGAGGGCGTCGGTTCTTGCCCTCCTGGAGGTGACAGGTAGGTGGGGGAGACAGGTATGGAAAAACACTTACAGACCACACCAGGGTACCAGAGGGCAGCACCCGGTGATCTCGGAGCTGCCGTGCTCTAGAGGTCTAGACGGGCTCTCCCCCTGGGCAGAGCCAGGAGAAAGCTGAGACCTGGAGGTTGGGTGGGAGTTCAGATGGGCCAGGAGGGGGCAAGTCCTGCTTGTCAGTGACCCCTGCACGCTCGCCCACTGGCCCTCTTCTTCCCTCTCCCCTGCTGCTTTCCCTGTTGGCAAGCTGGGTGGGAGGTCTGCAGGAGGTCGTGGTTGGTTGGTTGGTTGGTTGGCTGCATTGAGGTACATACAGTTGAATGTAGTTTCAGGTATGCAACACAGTGATGCACAATTTCTAAGGTTATACTACACTTACAGTTATAAAATATCGGCTCTGTTCCCTGTGTTGGACAATGTCCCTGTAGCTTATTTATTTCATACCTAGTGGTTTGTTCTTCTTCTTCCCCTACCCCTCCATTGTCTCTCCCCCCCTTCCCTCTTGCCACTGGGAACCACGAGTTGGTTCTCTATATCTGTGAGTCTGTTTCTTTTTTGTTATGTACATTCATTTGGTTTTTTAGATTCCACATATAAGTGATAGTGTACAGTGTTTGTCTTTCTCTGTCGCACTTACTTCGCTTGGTATAATAGCTTCCAGGTCCACCCATGTGGCTGCACGTGGCAAGATTTCGTTCTTTTTATGGCTAATATTCCGCTGTATGTATACCACATCTTTTTCCATTTTATCTGTTGATGACACTTAGGTTGCTTCCATATTTTGGCTACTGTAAATAACGCTGCTGTGAACACTGGGCCGCATGTACCTTTTCAAATTAGGGGTTTTGGTTTTTTGGACATCTACCCAGGAGTGGAACTGCTGGGTCATATGTGACTTCTAAAGGTTGGGCTTTTGAAGCATGACTGTAGCTGAGAAACACACCCCCCAGCACCTCTGAAGATGTCCTCCGTGCTTCCTCAGATACCGGGGCTGCGTCGGGTCTTGGTTGCAGCACGTGGGCTCTCTAGTTGTGGCACGTGGCCTCTAGAGCGCTCGGGCTTCGTTGCCCCTCGGCACGTGGGATCTTAGTTCCCCGACCAGGGCTCGAACCCGTGTCCCCTGCATTGGAAGGCGGATTCTTAACTGCTGGACCACCAGGGAAGTCCCTACCGTGGTTTATTCGTAAGCTGGCTGGCTTATAAACCGCAGAAATTTATTTCTCACAGTTCTGGAGGCTGGAAGTCCAGCATCATGGTGCAGGCAGATTTGGTGGCTGGTGAGAACCTGCTTCCTGGTTCACAGATGGTCATTTCCTTGCTGTGTCCCCACCGGTGGAAGGGCTGAGGGAGCTCTCTGGGGTCTCATGTATAAGGGCACTACTGCTGTTCTTGAGGACTCCGCTCTCACGACCTAATCACCTCCCAAAGGCCCCACCTCCAGATATTGTCACACTGGGGAGTAGGTTTCCACGTCTGAATTTTGGGGGACACAAACGTTCAGTCCATAGCAGTGATCATATAAAAATAGGTGACTTTGGTGATGGCCTATGGGGTATGCCCTCTCCTGAGAGGCACTCCCAGTAGACAGAGGAATGGAACCGGTTCTCTGATTCACAGGTCAGACAAGGAATTGTGCAGCCCTGCTGTGGTGGTGCTTAGTAGTGATCAAGGTGAGAACAGCTCAAATTCTGCTTCTGATGCCCCCGTGGAGATGAGAGTTCTCATTCTTTCTTTGTGTGGGCAGGTGCATTTTACTTTAATCTTTTTAATTGAGGTATAGTTGAGTTACAATATTGTATAAGTTGAGAGTTGTCATTCTTTAAGAAAACCTTCGTTGAGCAACTGTAGCATATCAGGAATAACTTGTTCTCGGTGTCTTGGGGAGATGGCACGATAGGTTAGGGAAGCTTGGGTTAGTGGCAGCCCAGGAAGGTCACTGTAACCAGAGACAGTGATCTTTGTAAACGTGGTGGCGTTTGCACGGGGCTCTGCACGTGTGATGGATCTGGGCAAGGATCACTAGACAGTGTGGTCGCAGCCCGGTGGCAGGACAAGGAGGGTGGCACGGAGTGGGCCATTTGGGTGGTGCTCAAAGGTGTTTGAAGGGGAGAGGGAGCTGGGACTTTCAGAGGGTGGGTTGGGGTATTGAAGGCCCACCCTTCCTACTCTATGGAAAGAGAGGAGACCACCAAGTGTTGTCTTTTTGGACAGAGAAGGGACACATCAAAAACTGTACCTAAGAAAAAATGATCTGAGAGTACCATGTAGATCGAGCTGGCGCCCTGTGTCCCACGGGCCAGATCCCTGTACACCTCCACCCTGCCCCCAAGCTAAGAGCGCTTTTTGCATTTTAAAGAGTAGTGAAAGAAGGGTAAAGAGCAATATACAGCACAGACGGCCTGTGATCTGCAAAGCCTGCGAAGTTTATTACCTGGCCTTTCTCCGAAGTAGTTTGCCTAGCCCTGTTGGATTGGAAAGGAGAGGACAACCTGGCTTTCCCTATACTAAGAGCAAGTTGAGCTTGTCTGTAGACTAAGGGTAGGGGGTCCTTTGGAATTATGGATACGGAGAGGTAAGAGATGAGGATGGAGAGGGGCCCAGAACAGGCAGGAGAGGATGGAATCAAGAAGTGTTGGCGGGATTAACTTTGGGAAGGTAAAGGCTAATTCTTCCTTTGAGACAGTGGGAGGGAAGATGAGCTCTTGGGTGGGGAGGAGAGAAGTGGAGACTCTGCAGAAGTCTAGGTGCAGCGTGACCTGCCTGCACTGGGTTAGGGAGCTGGCCCTTGAGCAACGTAGAGCATTCTGGAATGTGTGCTGGAAATTTCGAACAAAGTCCGGAGGCAGTTAGCATTTGGCTTATGTGGGTGAAAGGTCACATGTCGCGTTACATTGTGATTTCTCTTTAAACTGTGTGCTCCTCCGCCATCCTAGGAAGCGTTAGCTGCCAAGAATGTCTTGATAATTTTTATTTATCAGCACTCGGACCAAGTGCCTGGCACCAAGATGAATGGTGTTCAGCAATGCTTGCTGAATGAATGAATGAATGAATGCACGCTGGATAGCACAGTGGGCTGGTTCAATATGGGAATGTAGCTTTTTCCGAGGTACCGGTCAGGCCAGTTCCTTAGTCCAGGGAAACGTGGTCAGCAGCCACTAACCCATGTTAGCCACTCACTTTCTGCAGGGGCGGAAACCTTCAGTGATCTGTGCTGGCACGTGGTAGCCGTTCAGGTGAGGCTGGTGAGCACCTGAGATGGGGCTCGTGGGACAGAAGAATTGAACTTTAAATTTCGTTTACCTTTTTTATTGTGATAAAACAAATACAACAAAATTTACCGTTTTAACCATTTTAAAATGTAGACTTCTGTGGCTTTAACTACGTTCACATGGTTGTACAGCCGTCCATCTCCAGAACTTTTCCATCTGCCCAAATGGAAACTCTCTCCCCATTAAACAATGATTCCCCTTCCTCCCCTCCCCCAGCCCCTGATAACCTCTATTCTGCTGTCTGTCTCTATGGATTTGACTACTCTGGGTGACTCATGAGTGGAATCATGCAGAATTCATCCTTTTGTGATGGGCTTGTTTCACTTGGCATCATGTCCTTGAGGCTCATTCCGTGTTGGAGCATTTGTCAGACTTCCCTTTTAAAGCCTGAGTCAGGGACTTCCCTGGTGGAGCAATGGTTAAGAATCCGCCTGCCAATGCAGGGGACACGGGTTCGGGACACGGGTTCGAGCCCTCGTTCGGGAAGATCCCACATGCCGCGGAGCAATGCTCCACAACAGGAGAAGCCACTGCGAAGAGAAGCCCGCGCACCGCAAGAAAGAGTAGCCCCCGCTCGCCGCAACTAGAGAAAGCCCACGCGCAGCAACGAAGACCCAGCGCAGCCAAAGAAAGAGAGAGACAGAGAGAGAGAGAGCGAGCAAGCCTGAGTCATATTCCGTTGTGGGTATAAGTCACATTTTTTCTATCCATTCATCTGTTGATAGACACTTGGGTTATCGCTCCCTTTTGACTACTCTGAATAGTGCTGCTATGAACTTAAATTCAATTTATACTTAAAAAGTTTGCAGAGGCACATGGGGGCTTGTGGCACCGCTTGTGGGAGAGGTGGGTGGCACGGTAGAACTTGCAGCATTGAAGACTTTGGAAGGGACGTGATTCTCTGTGACCACGAGCAGCTTCAAGATGTGCCCCCGTTCGAGGTGGTGGGAGCGCATCTGTGCAGCTGAGATCAGGTCACTGACACTGAGGGCCATGGAGAGGTCGGGACGCTGACTCGAGGAGTTTAAGTGTTAACCACTGGCGCATCTGTGCTGTTTGGTGTCTGAGGGTTCCGTTAATTATTTAAACATAATGATGTATGGAGATTGATTTATTTTGTCTGGATTTTGTTCTGTTTTGTTTTTCCTCCCTCAAGGGTCCTGTCTTCGTGACAGTCATGCTGCTCTCTTAGTTTTAATAATTTCTGCCTGGTTTATGTGACTTTTCTTATAGTAAAGCGTTGACGGGAGCGTCCAGCCACACTCATCCTGGGGACTTTTTGGTAGCTGAGAGCTACCAGAGGACTATCCTAGAAGGAATGAATGACAAACACGAGGGCAGAAGCAAATACAGGGTACTCCGTCCACGGCACGGCAAATACATCAGTAAGGCAGGAGCTGCAGGCTGCGGTGACAACATTAGTGCTGCAAGTCTTGGTTTCTTCAGATGTAAAAGGGGAATAACGATAATACTTATTGTGTACTATTACCCTAAGCACTGAAGTATATTAAACACTTGGCACAGGTTCTGCCACATAATCATGCTGAAATTACTGCTAGCCCCGAAAAGAAGTATTAGAGTTTTAAAACATCATTCTAGAAAGTCTACAAAAACAAAAACAAAAAAACAATGAGAAACACAAGAGGTTAATTATAGATTGCCAAAAATCCTCATATGAAAAGTTTCTTTTGAGGAGGAATAAACTGTCAAGTTGTTAAATGTACATATTTACTCTGATTTGTAGTTTTAAGTTTCTAACATGTTTCCATCTCAGAGAATTTTGCATATACTGTCCCATCCAAGTTACAAGCAAAATCATACTTCAGAAAAGAGATACACTTTCACAGTCTTAGAAATTATAAAAGGTCTGTACCCCCAATTCCAATGTCATCGCGGGGAGGGGGGCATTCCCCGCACAAACACCAAGCAATTCTCAGACCCCCGCTGGGTGTTTACACAACGCAACTCAATTCTGACACTATCTCCCTGGAAACAGCATCAGACCCCACAAGTCACGGGCTCAGTCCTACAGGACGACATCCCCTACTGCCTCTGCACAGGCCAGTTCCAAGTTCAGGTTGTTGCCTGTGCTTCTGACCAAAGGGCTACAGATTGGAGGTTCCAACAAGCCCCACTCAGGTTCAATTAGTTTGCTAGAGCGCCTCAGAGAAATCAGAGAAACATTTTACCTACTGTATTACCAGTTTCTTACAAAAGGATGTAAGGCGGGAACAGCCAAATGGAAGCCGTGCATAGGGCACGGTATGGGGAAAGGACACAAGATACTTTTCCCAAATCTCCACGTGTTCACCAGCCAGGAAGTTCTCTGAAGCCAGTCCCCTGGGGGTTTGATGGAGGCCTCATTACTTGGGCATGACTGATTAGCTCATGAGCCGCTGAGGACTGAAGTCAATCTCCAGCTCTTCCCTCCTTCCCTTAAGCCAGAGAGTGGGAGGAAAGTTCCAACCCCTAATTACAGGGTTGTTCCACTGGCAACCAGGCCGCTGTGAGCAGGTGCTTTGCAAAGGTCACCTCATTAAAGTAACAAAAGACACCTTGTGAGAGCTCTCACCACTTAGGACATTCCCAAGGACCTCTGTGCCAAGAAGGGGGTCGAAGACCAAATGCATATATTTCTTCTTATAAATCGCAGGATCCCAGAAATCTTCCTTGAAATTTCTCTTCCTTTGTTTATACACTACTATATGGATAGCATACTCTTAGACTGATTGTACCATCGCAAAGTGAACTAGAAATTAATGTGAATAGAATGTTATTTCCTCATTATAATGTGCAAGGGAAATTACAAATACCATAGGTTAGCAAAAGGGTTCTCAACAGAAGTGACTTTTGCCCCACAGAAAGTATTATAAGGCAAGGCCTGGAGACATTTTTTGGTCCTTACAACCGGGAGGGGAGCGCTCCTGGCATCTAGTGAGTGGGTAGAGCCCAGGAATGCTGCTAAAGATGCACAGGACAGCCTCACGGCAAAGAAGTATTTAACCAAAAATGTCAATAGTGTCGGAGTTCAAAGACTCTGGATTAGAGCAATATATTGATTAATTAGCCAGAAAAGCACAAATGTGAAAGGGAAATAAGTTTCCATCACTCTCTGGAGAAGTCCAGAATCCTCTGTAGGAGACAGACATTGAAACAACAAAACCACGATGTCATAAGCACTGTGACAGACATGTACAAATCCAGTGAGAACGGCTGGTAGCACATATTCAAAAACCATCTCGACAGTGTCCAGCAGTGCGTCATACGACAGGGACAAAGAGAATGAAGTCACAGCTTCTGCTCCCACTCGGCCTGCCTTTCAGGAGCGAGAACATGTAAATAACCATATCAGTTAATAAACACAGGAGAGACACTAGTTCACACGAAGGTCAAAGAAGGCGCTCAGAAGATGTGACAGCTGTCTTAAATTAAGAAAGGCAGGAGTGAAGAGGACCGTTTGAATGTCAGCGTTTCTTCAGCCATAAAGAATCAACTGTGCAAAACCAGAGTAGTCAGAGCACAGTCTGGAGAGCTTCAATTCGTTTGGTTCATTTGGCAAAACCCCTCTACATATGCCTGTTGAGGAATGTGGGAACTGACCTTCTGGAAACAACCATAAAACTGGACAGAATATAGGTAACAGCAGACAATGGTCAACAGCTAGCACAGGGCTATATGCCCTGAGAGCACACAGAGGAGGTGAGCCCGGAGACGGCCGATAATGCATGGCTGGGGGTAGGTTCAAGTCCACAGTGCAAGGAGGGGTGACCCAAAGGTAGTCCTGCAGCTTTTCTGAGTCGAGGAGAAAGAGAGCAAAGTTTGAGGAGCCTGAAACGAGTAGGTCTTGTGGGCAAAAAATCAGGAAGGATGGAACTAGGCAAAGAGAAACCCAGAGAGCTGTGAGGGACCCCTCAAGTTTTGGGCTGAATACTGCTTTCTTTTAACATTTTTTTTTTTTAATCTTCTTTTCCATTATGGTTTATCCCAGGACACTGAATATAATAGTCCCCTGTGCTCTACAGTAGGACCTTGTTGTTTATCCATTCTACATGGAAAAGCTTTCATCTGCTAACCCCAAACTCCCATTCCACCCCTCTCCCAACCCCCTCCCCCTTGGCAACCACAAGTCTGTTCTCTACGTCCATTAAGTCTGTTTCTTGAACATGCATGAGGTGAAAGCACACGAGACCAGGGAAGGAACAAACAGAAAGCACTAGAGCAAGCAATTCCTGGACTTCTAAGAAGGTTAATACCTCACATTCTAACCGTCAGAGCAGAAAGGATACGTAATACACAGGGCATCGGAGAGAGTCCTCAGAAAAATATCACTATAGTAATGGGGACAGATTAGCCCTAAAGGCTGCTCTGAATCTGCCCTAAGAAAGTTTAAAAGCAAGTCTCTACAAAAGCAAACTGATCTCAAGTAACTACATGCCAGAACAATCGAATGCTTTTTACAAAATACAGCAAAATTCAGAACACGAAAATCTGACATCCAATCAAAAAGCATCAGACATGCTGGACTTCCCAGGTGGCACAGTGGTTACGAATCTGCCTGCCAATGCAGGGGACACGGGTTCGATCCCTGGTCCGGGAAGATCCCACATGCCACGGAGCAGCTAAGCCCGTGCGCCACAACTACTGAAACCGCGTGCCACAATTACTAAAGCCCACGTGCCTAGAGCCCGTGGTCCGCAACAAGAGAAGCCACTGCAATGAGAAGCCCGCGCACAGCAACGAAGAGTAGCCCCCGCTCGCCACAACTAGAGAAAGCCGGTGCGCAGCAACGAAGACCCAATGCAGCCAAAAATTAATTAATTAATTAATTAATTTTTTAAAAAGTACTTGCTTTAAAAAAAAAAAAATCATCAGGCATGCAAAGAAGCAGGAAACTATGACACACAACCAAAAGGGAAATAGAGAATCTAAAGAAACAGAGCCAGAAACGACACAGGTGATGTAATTAGCAGAAAAGGACATTTATCAATAAAAGGATATTATAAATATGCTCTATATGCCCAGGAATGTAGAAGAAAACATGGACACAGAGAGGAGAGGAACAGAAGACGCTGGAAAGACCTGCATGGAACTTCCAGAAGTAAAAATGAAGAAACAAAAACATGCCAGAGAGGATTTAAAATGTGTCAGACACGGTAGAAGAAAAGATCACTTGATGGGAACTTGAAGACACAATGATAAAAACTATCAAAATGAAGCAGACAGTGGGGGGAAAAATGAGTAAAAAACATGATCAGAGACTGACTGACCCAGGAGACCATATAAAGTCTGTCATGTATAATTAGGGCCCCAGAAGACAGGACACAGAGGATGGGGCAGAAAAAAAATTGGCCCATATGTTTAAAACGTGATTAAAATTATAAGCCCACAATTAGAAGAAACTTAGTGACCCCAAACAGAAGACACACAAAGGCCACCCCATCAAGGTATACCATAATCATATTAAAACTAGACATAGAAAGAGACACTTAAAAGCAGACAGAGAAATAAAAAGATTCTTTATAAACAGTTGAAAAAAAAAGAATGTTGGAGATTTTTCAGAAAATATACAAGACAAAAGAAAATGAAAAGATTTTTAAACAACTAATTTTTAAAAAATTGCTAACTGGAAATTCTGTACCCAGTGAAATACCTTTCGTTTGGGGACAGAGACAAACCAACAATTATAATTCTGCGTTTTGAATGATAAAAGTGTGAGGGATTGATTTATTTATGTATGTATGGCTGCGTTGGGTCTTTGTTGCTGCGCGCGGGCTTTCTCTAGTTGCAGTGAGCAGGGGCTACTCTCCATTGCGGTGCGCGGGCTTCTCATTGCAGTGGCTTCTCTTGTTGCAGAGCACGGGCTCTAGGCACGTGGACTCAGTAGTTGTGGCACGTGGGCTCAGTAGTTGTGGCTCATGGGCTTAGTTGCTCCACGGCATGTGGGATCTTCCTAAGCACTGCACCACCAGGGAAGCCCTTCCACTTCTAAAAACCATTTTCATCTGTTTATTTTCAATCATTATCAGCCATTGCACACTTTCTCTCTACAGAATACCACAGAAGAAATCACAAGACTTCATCAGCAGGCACCTCAAAGTGAGAGCTTCTAGGGAACCCCACCATCAAAGAAGGGGCGTCCACACACTTGCCAGCCCTTCACCCAGCAGCATCAGCACTGCTGGGGAAACGGAGACTCTCGTGCCGAGAGCCCGTACCTGCTGAGACAGAATCTGCACTTTAGCAAGACTCCAGGTGAAGTGTGTGAAGGACCAAGTCTGGAAAGAGCTGCTCTGGACCCGGGAAGCTGCAGCTGGCATCTGCAGAAGCTGAGTCTCCCCATCTCTGCAGTGAAACTTGATTCAAGCCTAGTTTCTGACGCCAGAAATCTGGGCTTTTCCCGCAACGAATCTCCCACTTCACACTTGCGATGAGAGTCAGTTGCCCTTGGCTTATAACTGTATACAAGTCTTCCCAAGGTAAAAACACAAAACCCATTTCCCCAAAATCAAAGCCCCTGACCCAGCCACTTGTCTCTCCTCTTTCCCACCCAGGTGGTCTTAGGAAGGAACTTAAACTTGTGGACAGAGTTGTGTGCCATCTGGTGTACATTTCCTCCTGTACATTTACTATTCAAGTGGGACCTTTTAAGGCTGTCTTCTACTGGCCCGTCATAGAATTCCAAAGTGGAGACCTGGCCCTCTGCCTTCATAATAAAAAGAGCTACTATTTATCCAATGTCTGTTATGTTCAGACACTGTTTAAGTGCTTTACATGCATCTTTGATTCTTTACTTAAATTAGATGCTTTTGTCATTTCTATGATATTCCCCTAACTCCTTGTGTAGCTACCTGGCTAGTCCCTCTTTTCAGACAGGATAGGTCTTTAAATCATTCCAAATAGCCTCCAGTCTCAGCCTCTTATAAATTTTCAAAACTCATCAGTTCTCCTCAATAGAGTCTCATGGTATACTCCCCAGCAACACATAAAAATTCAATGAAAATTGAGCCTGTTTAAAAAAATGAAAAGAAAAATAAGGCTGCATTCCATGGAGAACACGTTCCACCCAGTGAATAATTTACTGAACGACCATAAAACGTCATTCAATATTCTTGATATCCTCATTTTCCAGGACTGTGAAACTTGATCTACTAAGGACGGCTTCCTTTATAAGATGATGGTAAAGGAGATCTCATAACGATTATAAAAATCTTCAACATTCCTTGAAACGTTTCGATTCCATTACTCCCACCCTCACTAAGCGGAAAAGAAAACTTGGACCAAACCTGCCCCTTGACCAAGGATCACAATCCAGACTATATCACTAACACTTTTCTTTACTATAAAAATATAAAAGGTAAGTGTTTATCATTTGTAAAAAGTAAAAGTTTATTCATTACAGTGATAAAAGCTAACGCTTCTGGGAAATGTGCTATGTGCTGGTCACCCCAGGCTCCATCACTCTCAGCTAATCACCCCACTTCACGGAGAAAAGTGAAGCGTTGAGAAGGACACTTCACGAACCCCCTTTCACACCCGCCTATACACTGGAAGGTGGCCCGTGTGCTCTCATTCGCTACCTCGTCCTGTGACAAGGAGGCACGGTCCTTTGCTCCCACGTCAAACCTTCCTCACGTGGTGCAGTGGACGCCACTGCCGCTTCAGGTCACGTGCTTCTGCAGTTCTCCCCTCTCCTCCAGCATCAAACACCCTCTCTCTTCAGGATAGTTCCCATCCGCTTAGACTATGGGATGATTTCTTCACCCCAAACGTAATGCAATGTGGGGTTACCCTGCTCACCCCTTCACCCACAACCTTCCACAGCAATCCGTGCTCTCTGAAATGTTCTTATACCCCCTCCTCTCTCCATCTCTCCCTACCACTCCTCCGGAACACATCAATCAGGCTTTCTCTGCAGCCACCCGCTAACTCTGCTCTTGTTAAGGTCGACCGTGACCTGTGCATCACGGTATCCAGCGACCAATCATCAGACCTCCACAGTCTTGCAGATGCAGCTGATCACCTCTTCCTTTTTGAAAAGCTGTTGCCATGTGTCCTTTAGAACTCCACCCTCGCGTGGACCTTCTCCCATCTTAACAGCCCCCCCTTAGTCCACTTGCTGGCTCTTCCTTGGTTCCCATCCTTCTTATACTGGTGTGATTCAGGGCATAACCCATGAAGCTCTTGTCCTTCTACCACTTCATCCAGCTTCATGACTTTAAATACCATCTATCAACCATGACATTTGTATGTCCAGCCTGATCTCTCAACTCCAGACTCATGTATCTATGCGCCCATGACACATCTCGAGTGGAGGTCTAATTTACATCTCAGACATAGCATGCTCAACACCAAGCCTCTGGCCATCCTTTCTCCCCCCCACCCCCCCAAACCCTGTGCCTCTCACATACCCCCCATGTCGGTATCTGCTCAAGGTCATGCCAGCTCCCTCCTCCCGCTGTTCAGGACAAAGACCCCACCATTATCATCGCTTCATTTCCCCGCTTCGTCCCATGCAACGTGTCGTCAGATTGTGTCAGCTCTACCTTCAGAATATGTGCTGCCCACCTCCGCCACTGCCACCCTGGACTAACCCACCAACATCTCTCTTCTGCTCAAGCACTCATACTGTACCAGTAAGAAGAACCCGTGCTTCTTACCCACCAGTCATACACCTCAAGAGCCATCCTGGTGCCCCCCCCCAAATATGAACAACTCCCCTAAAGGGAGGACTCAGGAGCCATACTATAATATAACTTTCTTAGGGAAAATATTCCAACGTAGCAAATCTTTTTAATAAAAATTGAGTCCACCTTGTATATTAGACCTTAATTTAATGGACTCAGAACGATTCACTAATTGACTTTTCAAAAGACTAGAAGTGATTGCATCATGACTCCCATGGTGTGGCACCCAAAGCCAGCTTTATTTTATTACGCTCTGGTATATCCCCAACCCCCAAGAAAGAAAAGACATGACTACGTTCAAAGAGCAGCACCAAGGTCCATCTCCACTCGTCCCTTCACAAGGATATTCTAATCAGGTCAGCTGTTGTTCTGGTACACTAAAGCAAAAGACTGCTCACTTGTGTTAAACTCTACGTGCTGGTCCTTCCCCCGGCAGGCAAACATCTGGGGCAGATTACATCCTTTTCCTGTTTAGCTCTCATCAGCTTCTTGCAGTACCTTTAGCTCTTGCAGAGACATTCCCAGACAGGTGACGGCTCTGCCTGAGCTCCTGAAGCGATGCACTTACTTAATACCCTGGATTGGAAGACATAACACGGGGTTGTGGAGGAGGGGACGGAGGACAGGTTCTGACAGCAAGACGAGGAGTGTGAGCCATCTGAACACCTTACTTTCGAGGTGTCTTTCCAGTCACGCTGGAACATCCCACGGCCAAAGACACCCTCAAGCAGTAAGGAGCCTTGTTCTTCCTTCGACTCCTTGACGTACCTTTAATTAACTATGAGTCTGCATAATCGAAACTTCCTTCTCATTTGAGAGTAAGCCGGTTCACACACAAATGGCTGGACCAAGAATTTTACATAAGAGATAGGCTCATTCATGGGGCAGGGGTAGACAGAGGTGTCTGCGATGGAGGATAGTGAGAAAGAAACCTAACTAGAAGGCACGACCCCTCGATTTTAGATCTTATTCCTCTGCCTCTGGACATGTCATCTCGGGCCAATACAACCATTTTCTCCTTGTGTGCTGGTTTCACTGTCCATAAAGTTCGCCTAGTAAAATTCAGACCTCACTTCTAAGAATTGCTATGAAATCAAATGGAATAACATGGGAAAATATCTTGAAAATCACAAAGAGGGCTTCCCTGGTGGCGCAGTGGTTGAGAATCTGCCTGCCAATGCAGGGGACACGGGTTCGAGCCCTGGTCTGGGAAGATCCCACATGCCGCGGAGCAACTGGGCCCGTGAGCCACAACTACTGAGCCTGCGCGTCTGGAGCCTGTGCTCCGCAATAACAGGCCGCGATAGTGAGAGGCCCGCGCACTGCGATGAAGAGTGGCCCCCACTTGCCGCAACTAGAGAGAGCCCTCGCACAGAAACGAAGACCCAACACAGCCATAAATAAATAAATAAATAAATAAATAAATAAATAAATTTTTAAAAAAAAGGTATGGTTAAAGATCTAATTACAATGCAATTGACAAAGAAACTTGGTTTCATCAAATCAAGTTCTTTAAAAAAAAAAAAAGCACAAAGAAATGAATCAATAATGCTATCTGTGGCAGAGTGAAAACCTCTTTTTTATTCCTAATTTCATCCTGACCAGGACTGGATCGATGAGAATCCAGGCTGATCGAATGACAAGTTCAATATCAACAATGGATGCTTCCCTCACTGACTGACCCCTGACGCAGGTGAGGTCTCAGCTTTCCATGACCCCCAGTGCACATTTTATATGGCCAAGGTTGACATCTCAGCTGACATCCTACTAGGGTGGGGATATTATGAAGTCAAAAACATCAGAATTAAAGATGGGAGGTGTTTCATCAGCAAGAAGGCCATTCATAAATGACGATGTATCACGTGTCATCAAAACTAAGACAACAGGGGCCTTCCCTGATGGCACAGTGGTTAAGACTCCACCTGCCAATGCAGGGGACACAGGTTCGAGCCCTGGTCCAGGAAGATTCCACATGCCGCGGAGCAACCAAGCCCGTGCGCCACAACTACTGAGCCTGCGCTCTAGAGCCTGTGAGCCACAATTACTGAAGCCCGCGTGCCTAGAGCCTGTGTTCCACAACAAGAGAAGCCACCGCAATGAGAAGTCCGCGCACTGCAACGAAGAGTAGCCCCCGCTCGCCGCAACTAGAGAAAGCCCGTGCACAGCAACGAAGACCCAACACAGCCAAAAATAAATAAATAAATAAATTTATCTTTTAAAAAAAGAAAGAAACTAAGACAACAACAGCTATGACACACATGACTATTTTATATACCGTTAACAAGGAAAAAGGACATGTTCATTTATAATTCAAGATTCCATCAGTTGTAAGAAAAGTACATTTAAACATGGGAAAACATGCATTTTATGACTAGTACAAAAAATTATAATAATTTATCATGTTTCTTAAGATTTTACAAAAGTAAGAGGAAGGGGCTAATGGTTAGTTAATAAACTAAAGCAATGAAGCACACTCTATCTATGTCTCTATCGTGGAAAATAACACGTTTCATAAAAGGACACATGAGAAATCATCCCTTATGATTCAGAGAAGGAGTCTTGAAAGAGTCCTGTTCTAATATACTTAACTATGTCATTAAAAAAAATAACATTGTTAACTCTGCCATCAGCCTGAAAAAGTAGCAAAAGTAGAACTGTATAGATAATCATATGAGAAGTTAAAGAGATCAATACATGAGGAGGCCATGAATGAATTCTAGGTATGTTATTATTAACATGCCCCCGAAAATCTTTTCCACATAGCACAACTTTATGACTAAAATTACCAAGAAAACACTTTATGTTTAGAAATTGGTGCTGGTAATACAGACTAAGAAATCATGACAGTCTGAATGGTTAGGTAGGTTGTGTGATATCATTATGACTGTGGTTCTCCTTCTTAGAGCAGGAGTTGGAACACGCTTTCTGTAAAGGGCCAGACTTGCCGTGAAGTTTCCACTTTGTGGACCATATGATATATCACAACTACCCAACTCTGCTGTTGTAACACAAAAGCAGCCATACATGATATACATTAAAAAAAAAACTGGTTTGGCCAATTTCCAATAAAACTTTACTTACAAAAACAAGAGGCAGACCAGTTTTGCTCTGTGGGGTGTGGTTTGCAAGCTCATGCCTTAGAAGATAAAGCTCAGACCATCTTGCAAATATACACACTGGGCCAAATATATCTAATAGTCTAGTTGTTTCTGTTGGAGAAGAATAAAACATGGAGTCCTTGTGGGTCCGAACTCTTACAAAGGGAAAGCTTAGGTTCCTAACAATATGGAACTTGTATGCATTCTTAATACATAATGTGATAACCAGGGGGATGGACGGGTCTGTCTCAATGAATGACTAGCCTTAAAAATACTGAAACAGGGACGAGTCCTTTCAGGATTCAGTCTGTTTAAGCATAATAGTCAGACATTTACTGCAAAATGAAACAGAAGCAAAAAAACGCAGAGAGAGAGAGATAAGAACAATCAAAGCAACTAAAATTGAACAGTAAGGCTTTGAGTTATTGGACCAGTGGGCTGAGGTCTCTCCACAAAGTTCCTCACATTAACTGGCCTCTGTTTTCCCCACCTTTCAAGTTTCAATTAACCTTTCTGCCACAGCAGATCACAATTTGTACACACGAGTCCCATTTTAATAAACCGATGTGGTTCAGAAATCCTCACAGTTATTTCAGAGAGAACGGCAATTACAGAAGCCCACTATCACATCCGGAATTTCAGGGAGAAAGGTTTCAATTATATCTCCCTTCTCAGGAATCAGATGTAAAACTATCAATACAGAGTCAGTGATATTAACGGATAATGTGTTTACCAAGCGAGCAGCAGGGCACATCTTGTTCCTCTAGATTCTACAGCAGCATATTTTTGTTCCTATATATGTACAGTTTGTGTACAGAATAGAATACAAAATAAAGTAGGAGTGCACTTTATAGAATGTAGGAGACACAGGGATGGCCTTACTCCCTTTGTCTTTGCATAGATTCATCAGTTTTGTTTATTGCTTGTTTGTTTCCATTTCTGATCAATCTTCTCTATGTCTCAAGGGACCTGAATCCCTCCACAGCCTAGAATGAGCCCAACCGAGTCATGACCTGTGCTGGTGTAATCACATGTGTGTGTGTGTGTGTGTGTGCTTCTAACCAATAGAATATGGCCAAGGTGAAGCACTGTCACGCCTGAGATTATGTTGTGTTATATAAAATTCCGTCTCAGCAGACTGGAAATCAGGATTCTGGCCTTAAAGAAGTACATAGCTGTTTTGTGACCTGCCAATGAAGGGGGCCACATGGGGCGGGACCACAGGCAACTTCTAGGAGCTAAGAGTGCACTCCAGCCAAGAGTCATCAAGGAAACAGGACCGCAGTCCTACAACTGCAAGGAAATGAATTCTGCCGACAACTGCAATGAGCTTAGAAGCAGATTCTCCTACAGTCGAGCCCCCAGATGAGAATGCAGCCCAGCCAACACCTTGATTACAGACTTGACAGACCCTGGGCAGAGAATGCAGTTAAAGCTGTGCCCAAACTCCTGACCCAAAGAAACTGTGTGTTGTGTTCAGCCACTAAGTTTGGGGGTAATTTTTTATGCAGGAAGAGGTAAGGAATATAAAGAAACATTAATGTGAATGCCAGGTAAACATGTTTCCTGGAAAAGGTTGGATTGGATCCCTAAAGAAGCCTGAAGATATTCTGGAAAACCTGAAGTATAATATGTCAGCGCCCTTGAGGGAGGGCAGAAGCCATGATTTATACTCCTCTGCATCATCTCCAACATCCAGAAAAAGATACAAAAAGACATACGAGAGTTCTTCTACTTGATTTGACACTAAATCATTCGCTTAGCTGTGTGTGTCCATAGCAGAGCAATTGGCTATGTAACTTCAAATATCTGCCAGTCCTATGTATTATTTGAAGCATTTTAAAGTTCACTACTACAGAATGCTTCCAAAGACTTCACTGATGGTAAAACCCTCAGCCCCCAGGTACTTCTGGCAACAGATGTCATTATGTAAGAGTTTGCAAATCACCCATATTCCAGCCAGTCACAAAATGCTGAGTAGAAACTTCTGGAGCAAAATAAAACTGAGATTAGGAAGATCACGTATTGATTACATTAACAGTTGAGAAACACTTCCATTCTAGTTTTCCAAAACAACAGTAAACACTTTTCTAAAATAACCCTATAACACAGTGAGCCCCTGTAACTGTCCAAGGGGAATCCAGCCACAGCAGCACATGGACATGGGGAGAGGGGTCAGAGATGGAGTTGGGAGCCAGTCTTGCCACCTGCAGTGGGTGAGCCCTATGACTTGATAATTTCCAGCTTCCCAGGCCTCCACGCTTCCACACACAGCTCTGTGGACTTACAGTGTGCCCTGCTTATCTCCATGCTTATCGGGAAGGTCAGACGGTATCAGGACTGAGGATGTATTTCACGCACCTTAAAACTGATGGAGCTGGGGCTTCCTTGGTGGCTCAGTGGTTAAGAATCCGCCTGCCAATGCAGGGGACACAGGTTCGAGCCCTGGTCCGGGAGGATCCCACATGCTGCAGAGCAACTAAGCCCGTGTGCCACAACTACTGAGCCCACGAGCCACAACTACTGAAGCCCACGCGCCTAGAGCTCGTACTCTGCAACAAGAGAAGCCACCGTAGTGAGAAGCCCGCGCACCACAACGAAGAGTAGCCCCCACTCGTTGCAACTAGAGAAAGCCCTCGCACAGCAGTGAAGACCCAGCGCGGCCAAAAATAAATTAATTAATTAAAAACAAACAAACAAACAAAAAACGGATGGAGCTGTTATGACCCCAGGTCCACAGGCATGTTTGCAGAACGGAATCTGTGTGCCCTCCAAGGTGAAACGCAGGCAACAGGACCACCTTGGCAGCTCCCGCACGGGGGCAGGGCCAGACCACCGTGTCTGTTTGGAGAAGCTCGGAAGTGCCCTATCGGCCCCCAGTTCCACTCAAAGAAGCCCTGCGGCGCCGTTTCCCTCTGATGCCGCACGGGCATGTCTTCCGGCGTCCCCTTGCCACCACCCTGCACGGTGTTTCTTTGGTTCCCACAGTGGACTTTTCCAACTCTTGTGCTCACGGCCCCTGTGGGCTTTCCGCCTGCTCTTCCTCTGAGCGGCCCCTGTGCCATCAGCCGTCAACCTTCACAGCAGGTCCCTGGGTCCCTGGTTTGCCCTGGAAGAGACCGGGCAGCAAAGCAGCCCTCCCCCGCTTCAGCCCAGCTGATGACTCTAGACCGTGGTTGTCTGGGACAGCAACGCCCTCTCTTCTACCTGAGAGCGCGGGGAAAGTAAGGCGCCCTCCATACGGGAAAACGTGGGCAAGCCTCAGCCCAGAGTATGGGCAGCCCAGGGGGTGAAGAGTCAGGTGAAAATCTCGGAGAAACCCCACCACTAATAAAATCGTGGCTTCCTCCAAAAGGCATGAGAATCAGCATGCCGAGAATCACCCACAGGAGAGCCATAATGTGAGGTGGGAGGATGGCAACAGCTTGTACCTTTCTTCAATATGATAAAAAAAACTTTTACTGTCTGATGAATAACGGAAGCAGTGGGTGGCTAGGTTTTAAGAAGTCTCGAGAATGTTTTTAATGTGAATTTACACACACATGCACACACACACACACACACACACACACCTGAAGGAGAGTGAACTTCCCCAGCCACAGAAGAACATGATGCCCTCCCATTCCAAGGACCCACTGGCACGTGGTCAGCCTGCAACTGTGTCCCGAGTGTCCGTGGCTGTGTACGGGGCCTCTTACCTCACAGAAGCTCTGGCACTGCTGCTTCCGCAGGTCCCAGGACACCTTGCAGGGCTCCAGGCACTGGGAGAGATGAACAGGGAAAACCAATCAGTGAACACGGGAAAGAAACAAAGCCCAAAAGGAAAGAGCCCACCTGTGTGCACCCCTGGCTTTTCAGGGCCTACTTTCCCTAGTGACTTCGGGAAACACAATGAATCAGCAGCTCATCTGAACTCTGTGTATCACAGGAATATGAGGAAGAGCGTCACGACCGAGCAGGGACAGAAAGACATATGTTTCCACACAATTGAGAAAAGAGAGCCGCACGGTCTGGAGGCGACACGGAGGAGAAGCAGTTATATCCCCTGTCAGGCACAGCAGTGTGGATATTTACTTTTATTCAGTAAAAAATATTTTCTAAAGGTTGTGGTTACAGATGGATTCTTTTCTCATCTGCTTTAACAATAACTTGCTTTTAAATGGACAACATAGGGCTATTTTTTGAATATTCTTCTGTAAGTGACTGAAGTATTGCATTAAATATATGTATATGTGTGTATATATATATATGTTTATATATATCACACCCATTACTGTTAACTTATGTGTTTATCTCAGTGAATCCAGCAGCATTCACATTTGTCCAGTTTAATTACTCTATTAAAATGGATTGAATAAACCTGAATATGAGACTCTGCCATAAGAGCTTCAGAATAAAGTTTGAATACATATATATAATTTACACATATGATTTAATAAATCAAAGATAAGAGCCAGGATCCACTGTTCAGTAACAATTGTAATAATAAATATATTATTGAATGAACAAAGTATATATACATGTAAATGTAGGTTTTATATACATACTACTATATATAATATATAATTATAACACTTAAAATATAGTACTATATATACTATCTATATAATATATTGTAATAAGAGATAACAGCCAAGCCTCGTGATTGAAATTAAAATCTTACATTCATATGAATGGATATTTGATTCTCAAAATTATATTTTAATGCAAATTTTAATTAGTACAAATTAATCATCTCATATAGTTAAATGACAGTTTTCTAAATATTGGCATACCCTGGCTCCCATAAGCTCATGATTATTCTATCTATCTTTCATTATTGATAAATTTTCCAGTTGATATCAAAATTCTCAGTTAAATTTCAGACATATATAATGTAGAATTCAGAACATACACCCGTACTATATTTTCACTTTACTCTCTAGTACCCTCCCTGTTTTTTTTTTTTTTTTAAAGCTTTTTTTTTTTTTTTTAAATAAGGTTTAATTTATTTATTTATGGCTGTGTTGGGTCTTCATCTCTGTGTGAGGGCTTTCTCCAGCTGTGGCAAGTGGGGGCCACTCCTCATCACGGTGCACGGGCCTCTCACCATTGCGGCCTCTCTTGTTGCGGAGCACAGGCTCCAGATGCACAGGCTCAGTAATCGTGGCTCACGGGCCCAGTTGCTCCGCGGCATGTGGGATCTTCCCAGACCAGGGCTCAAACCCGCGTCCCCTGCATTGGCAGGCAGATTCTCAACCACTGCGCCACCAGGGAAGCCCCCTCCCTGTTTTAAAATACAGTTTAAAGATGAACTGGAAGACTCTATGTGAAATTTACTTTGCAAAAATCCATTGCTTTATTTTTCAATCAAAAATGCATATATGAAAACAAACTACTGACTGTATCAACTGTCAGTCTGTCACAGCACTGCTCTCAAAGTGTGATAAAGGACCAATAATATGAGCATCACCTTGGAGTTCATGGGAAATGCACTAGATGTACAGAGTCAGATCTCTGGGATTGGGAGCCAAGAATCTCTTTTAGCAAGTTCCCCTGAAAATCTTGGTGCTTACACTAAACTTTAAAAAGAACTGCCTTATTGTGGTAAACATTTCCCAATATATATGTGTATCAAATCATCACACTGTACACTTTAAACTTACACAATGTTATATATGTCACTTATATCTCAATAAAGCTGGGGGAAAAAAAGAACTGCTGTAGAATTTGATGAAAACAGAGTCTGTAATGGCTCTTTCTTGGTTCATGTAAGTATCATTTAAGAATCAGTCTACTTCTTGTGAGAATATTCTAGATTTGATATCCTTTAAATGTTGCATATGAACAATTCATTTTTAGTTATTTTAAATTAAAAAACTTGAGCTCGTCAATGATGCTTTTCCAAGACCTATATAAGCGTGTCCCAAGTCTATTAGTGTTCACCTCTTCCAAGCATGTTCTAAAACAGATGTACAATTTTTCACCAATATAACAATTCTAAAAGAATACCATTTTTCTAATAGCAATGAAATAGTTTAAAACTTGTCTACCTTACATATTTCATGAGCTCCCTAAAGAGTGAGTTTTGTTTCCTAAAGGTACATCCAATGCCTTACCCACAGAGCTATCCTAATTTGTTGCAAGACATTGGCTCCTAGTCAAAAAACTTTACTGGTCATTTAATAAATATGCTTAGACTTAACTCCTTCTCAAGACTACTTGAAATGAATAACTGACATTCTTTCAAATACCTTGCAATTTTTTTCATTTGAAGAAGTGGCCTACAACGGAGCAGGACCGCACCACAAGACCTGGGGATTTTTCACGGACAGAGGCTCAGCTACTGACAAGTTAAGTCTCTGTCATTTCACTCGGGAAACATCCAACAAGCATTTATTCCATATAAAAAGTGTTCAGTGCAATGTGGCTAAAAATGTCTCAGAATAATTATGTAATTCTTGCTTTCTGTCATTGCTGAAAATGTGAATTATGAAAACAAGATATTACATGTGTACAGTTGCATTTTCACAACTAGGGACATGCATGAGTGCATTAAAAAAGTCAGTCCTTTGTGATGTCCATGATTCCAAATAACCATATTCCTGACAACTTGTGGAATAAATGCCTTATAAAAACTAGATATCATTTACAAAAGTGGGCATATTTCTGAAATGCTAACAACAGCAATACGTAATGCACTTGTCTTCTTGTTAACCCAGAATCTCCATCTGTCAAGTCTAGCATTGGTATATGCAATTCATTTAAAGTTCTATTTTAATTGCATGCTTGCCTCATTTCCAGTCACCACTAATCAGTAGCACCTAAAGATACATCTCAAAATGCTACTAATGACAGCCAACATTTTCTTTTAGTAATCCTCTGTGAAAACTACCTGACAAGAACAGCCTAGATGTAAACATTTGAGTAAATCTTTGCAGGATAAATTTTCCAAAGGTCTGTTTCTTTATGGTGCTACTGGCCAGGTAAAATGATTTCAACAAAAGCTGAAGAGGAAAAAAATGACAGCCTTTTCTCTCACACTTTGAACAAGAAGGAAACACTTTCTATTTCTCCAAGTAATAATAATAAAAAAGTACTGCCAAAGAAAGGTAGTCGCAAAACTCTCTTCCATGTGTGAAGGGAGTAGAAGAGAAATAATACTACAAGCAAACAACTGCAACTCTAAGGGCCATGATCACATACTGTGTCAAACTACAAAAACAAACAAACAAAAACAGTAATCAAAGTTAGTATTTTAGCAAGTGGTTTAGGCTTTCAAGTTTTAGGCTGATCAACTGTTTGAAATCATTTCCTCCTAGGCTACTGCTTCAAGCCCAATGAAGAGAAACTTTACATTTCAGAGAAACTTAAAAAAAAAAAAAAAGGTTGAGCAAGCTAATCACATTGATCATCATTTGGAATGTAGCTATCAATTTTTTTTTTACTTAATCTAGAAAGATACATTCACAATATCACTTGCTCAGATGATAATTGTATATTAAATTTATATTTTTTAAATGTACAGTAATAGAGATTGGTTCAAGATGGTGGAGTAAAAGGACGAGTGCTCCCTCCCTCTTGTGAGAGCAACAGAATCACAACTAACTGCTGAATAATCATCGACAGGAAGACACTGGAACTCACCAAAAAAGATACCCCACATCCAAAGACAAAGGAGAAGCCACAGTGAAACAGGAGGAGGGGCGCAATCACAATAAAATCCAATCCCGTAACCGCTGGGTGGGTGACCCCCAAAATGGAGAATAATTATACCACAGAAGTCCACCACTGGAGTGAAGTTCTAAGCTACATGTCAGGCTTCCCAACCTGGGGGTCAGGAAATGGGAGGAGGAATTCCCAGAGAATCAGACTTTGAAGGCTACTGGGATTTGATTGCAGGACTTCGAAAGGTCTGGGGGAAACAAAGACACTCTTGGAGGGCACACACAAAGTAGTGTGCACATCGGGACCCAGGGGAAAGAGCAGTGACCCCATAGGAGACTGAACCAGACCTACCTGCTAGTGTTGGAGGGTCTGCTGCAGAGGCAGGGGGCGGCTGTGTCTCACCGTGAGGACAAGGACACTGGCAGCAGAAGTTCTGGGAAGTACTCCTTGGCATGAGCCCTCCCAGAGTCCGCCATTAGCCCCACCAAAGAGCCCAGGTAGGCTCCAGTGTTGGGTTGCCTCAGGCCAAATAACCAACAGGGAGGGAACCCAGCCCCCCCCATCAGCAGACAAGCGGATTAAAGTTTTACTGAGCTCTGCCCACCAGAGCAACAGCCAGCTCTACCCACCACCAGTCCCTCCCATCAGGAAACTTGCACAAGCCTCTTAGATAGCCTCATCCACCAGAGAGCAGACAGCAGAAGCAAGAAGAACTACAATCCTGCAGGCTGTGGAACAAAAACTACGTTCACAGAAAGATAGACAAGATGAAAAGGCAGAGGGCTATGTACCAGATGAAGGAACAAGATAAAACCCCAGAAAAACAACTTAATGAAGTGGAGATAGGCAACCTTCCAGAAAAAGAATTCAGAATAATGATCGTGAAGATGATCCAGGACCTCGGAATAAGAATGGAGGCAAAAATCAAGAAGATGCAAGAAATGTTTAACAAAGACTTAGAAGAATTAAAGAACAAACACCTAGAAGAATTAAAGAACAAACAAACAGAGATGAACAATACAATAACTGAAATGAAAAACACACTAGAAGGAAAGAATAGCAGAATAACTGAGGCAGAAGAACGGATAAGTGACCTGGAAGACAGAATGGTGGAATTCACTGCCACAGAACAGAATAAAGAAAAAAGAATGGAAGGAAATGAAGAGAGCCTAAGAGACCTTTGGGACTACATTAACATTGTAGAGGTCCCAGAAGGAGAAGAGAGAGAGAAAGGACCCGAGAAAATATGTGAAGAGATTATAGTCAAAAACTTCCCTAACATGGGAAATGAAATAGCCACCCAAGTCCAGGAAGTGCAGAGAGTCCCAGGCAGGATAAACCCAAGGAGAAACACGCCGAGACACACAGTAATCAAATTGGCAAAAATTAAAGACAAAGAAATATGATTAAAAGCAACAAGGGAAAAACAACAAATAACATACAAGGGAACTCCCATAAGGTTAACAGCTGATTTCTCAGCAGAAACTCTACAAGCCAGAAGAGAGTGACACGATATATTTAAAGTGATGAAAGGGAAGAACCTACAACCAAGATTACTCTACCTGGCAAGGATCTCATTCAGGTTCCATGGAGACATCAAGAACTCTACAGAAAAGCAAAAGCTAAGAGAATTCAGCACCACCAAACAAGCTCTACAACAAATGCTAAAGAAAATCCTCTAAGTAGGAAAAACAACAGAAGAAAGGGACCTACAAAAACAAACCCAAAACAATTAACAAAATGGTAATAGGAAGATACACACTGATAATTCCCTTAAATGTGAATGGTTTAAATGCTCCAACCAAAAGACACAGGCTCACTGAATGGATACAAAAACAAGACCTATATATATGCTGTCTACAAGAGACCCACTTCAGACATAGGGACACATACAGACTGAAAGTGAGGGGATGGAAAAAGCTATTCCATGCAAATGGAAATCAAAAGAAAGCTGGAGTAGCAATACTCATACCAGAAAAAATAGACTTTAAAATAAAGAATGTTACAAGAGACAAGGAAGGACACTACATAATGATCAAGGGATCAATCGAAGAAGAAGATATAACAATTATAAATATATATGCACCCAACATAGCAGCACCTCAATACATAAGGCAAATGCTAACAGCTATAAAAGAGGAAACTGACAGTAACACAATAATAGTGGGGTACTTTAACACCTCACTTGTTAAATGGACAGATCATCCAGACAGAAAACTAATAAGGAAACACAAGCTCTAAATGACACAATAGACAAGACAGATTTAATTGATATTTATAGGACATTCCATCCAAAAACAGCAGATTACACTTTCTTGTCAAGTGAACACGGAACACTCTCCAGGACAGATCACATCTTGAGTCATGAATCAAGCCTTGGTAAATTTAAGAAAACTGAAATTGTATCAAGCATCTTTTCTGACCACAATGCTGTGAGATTAGAAATAAATTACATGGGAAAAAATGTAAAAAACACAAACACATGGAGGCTAAACAATATATTACTAAATAACCAAGAGATCAATGCAGAAATCAAAGAGGAAATCAAAAAATACCTAGATACAAATGACAATGAAAACACAATGATCCAAAACCTATGGGATGCAGCAAAAGCAATTCTAAAAGGGAAGTTTATAGCAATACAATCCTACCTCAAGAAACAACAAACATCTCAAATAAACAACCTAACTTTACCCCTAAGGGAGCTAGAGGAAGAAGAACAAACAAAACCCAGAGTTAATAAAAGGAAAGGAATCATAAAGATCAGAGCAGAAGTAAATGAAATAGAAACGAAGAAAACAACAGCAAAGATCAATAAAACTAAAAGCTGGTTCCTTGAGAAGATAAACAAAATTGATAAACCTTTAGCCAGACTCATCAAAAAAAGAGGGAGAGGACTCAAATAAAATTAGAAATGAAAAAGGAGAAGTTACAATGGACACTGCAGAAATACAAAGCATCACAAGAGACTAACAAAAGCAACTCTGCCAATAAAATGGACAACCTGGAAGAAATGGACAAATTCTTAGAAAGGTATAAACTTCCAAGACTGTACCAGGAAGAAATAGAAAACATGAACAGGCAAATCACAAGTAATGAAATTGAAACTGTGCTTAAAAATCTTCCAACAAACAAAAGTCCAGGACCAGATGGTTTCACAGGTGAATTCTATCAAACAGTTAGAGAAGAGCTAACACCCATCCTTCTCAAACTCTTCCAAAAATTTGCAGAGGAAGGAACACTCCCAAACTCATTCTATGAGGCCACCATCACCCTGATACCAAAACCAGATAAAGAAACTACAAAAAAAGAAAATTACAGACCAATATCACTGATGAATATAGATGCAAAAATCCTCAACAAAATACTAGCAAACAGAATCCAACAACACATTAAAAGGATCATACACCATGATCAAGTGGGATTTATCCCAGGGATGCAAGGATTCTTCAATATATGCAAATCAACCAATGTGATACAGCATATTAACAAATTGAAGAATAAAAACCATATGATCCTCTCAATAGATGAAGAAAAAGCTTTTGACAAAATTCAACACCCATTTATGATAAAACCTCTCCAAAAAGTGGGCATAGAGGGAACCTACCTCAACATAATAAAGGCCATATATGACAAACCCACAGCAAACATCATTCTCAATGGTGAAAAACTGAAAGCATTTCCTCTAAGATCAAGAACAAGACAAGGATGTCCACTCTCACCACTCTTATTCAACATAGTTTTGGAAGGCTTAGTCACGGCAATCAGAGAAGAAAAAGAAATAAAAGGAATACAAATTAGAAAATAAGAAGTAAAACTGCCACTGTTTGCAGATGACATGATACTATACATAGAGAATCCTAAAAATGTCACCAGAAAACTACTAGAGCTAATCAATGAATTTGGTAAAGTTGCAGGATAGAAAATTAATGCACAGTAATCTCTTGCATTCCTGTACACTAACAACAGAAGATCAGAAAGAGAAATTAAGGAAACAATCCCATTCACCATTGCAACAAAAAGAATAAAATACCTAGGAATAAACCTACCTAAGGAGGTAAAAGACCTGTACTCAGAAAACTTTAAGACACTGATGAAAGAAATCAAAGATGACACAAACAGATGGGGAGATATACCATGTTTTTGGATTGGAAGAATCAATACTGTGAAAATGACTATACTACCCAAAGCAATCTAGAGATTCAGGTCAATCCCTATAAAATTACCAATGGCATTTTTTACAGAACTAGAACAAAAAATCTTAAAATTTGTATGGAGACCTAAAAGACCCTGAATAGCCAAAACAATCTTGAGGGAAAATAATGGAGCTGGAGGAATCAGACTCCCTGACTTCAGAATATACTACAAAGCTACAGTAATCAAGACAGTATGGTACTGGCACAAAAACAGAAATATAGATCAATGGAACAAGATAGAAAGCCCAGAGATAAACCCATGCACCTATGGTCAACTAATCTATGATAAAGGAGGCAAGGATATGCAATGGAGAAAAGACAGCCTCTTCAATAAGAAGTGCTGGGAAAACTGGACAGCTACATGTAAAAGAATGAAATTAGAACACTTCCTAACACCATACACAAAAATAAACTCACAATGGATTAAAGACCTAAATGTAAGACCGGACACTATAAAACTCTTAGAGGAAAACATAGAAAGAACACTCTTTGACATAAATCACAGCAAGATCTTTTTTGACCCACCCCCTAAAGTAATGGAAATAAAAACAAAATAAGCAGTGGGACCTAATGAAACTTCAAAGCTTTTGCACAGCAAAGGAAACTATAAACAAGACGAAAAGACAACCCTCAGGATGGGAGAAAATATTTGCAAACAAATCAATGGAAAAAGGATTAATCTCCAAAATATACATAAACAGCTCATGCAGCTCAATATTAAAAAAACAAACACCCCAATCCAAAAATGGGAAGAAGACCTAAATAGACATTTCTTCAAAGAAGACATACAGATGGCCAAGAGGCACATGAAAAGCTGCTCAACATCACTAATTATTAGAGAAATGCAAATAAAAACTACAATGAGGTATCACCTCACACCGGTTAGAATGGGCATCATCAGAAAATCTACAAACAACAAATGCTGGAGGGGGTGTGGAGAAAAGGGAACCCTCTTGCACTGTTGGTGGGAATGTAAATTGATACAGCCACTATGGAGAACAGTATGGAGGTTCCTTAAAAAACTAAAAATAGAATTACCATATGATCCAGCAATCCCACTACTGGGCATATACCCAGAGAAAACCATAATTCAAAAAGACACATGCGCCCCAATGTTCATTGCAGCACTATTTACAATAGCCAGGTCATGGAAGCAACCTAAATGCCCATCGACAGATGAATGGATAAAGAAGATGTGGCACATATATACAATGGAATATTACTCAGCCATAAAAAGAAACGAAATTGGGTCATTTGTAGAGACATGCATGGACCTAGAGACTGTCATACAGAGTGAAGTAAGTCAGAAAGAGAAAAACAAATATCATATATTAATGTATATATGTGGAATCTAGAAAAATGGTACAGATGAACCGGTTTGCAAGGCAGAAATAGAGACACAGATGTAGAGAACAAACGTATGGACCCCAAGGGGGAAAAGCGGCAGGGGGTGTGGGTGGTGGTGGTGGGATGAATTGGGAGATTGGGATTGACATGTATACACTAATACATATAAAATAGATAACTAATAAGAACCTGCTGTATACAAAAAATAAATAAAATAAATTCAAAAAAAATAATTAGGGATAAATCTGATTTTAAAATGTCAAGACCTATATGCCGAAAACCCAGACTACTTCTAAGTGAACTTAAAAAAGAAATAAATAAAGTGAGAGATATGTTGTGTTTAAAATAAATAAATAAAAAATAAAATGTACCGTAATATAAAACATGTTCATACAATATTCCACTCATGGAATAGTGAGCAATGAGACTTTGTGACATTTACTACATTTACTACAATACTCTTTATCATTTAGCTGCAGCTCAATAAACACCTGCTGAATAAATTTATTGATAAATTGAAATGTTTTTATAACCAGTACTTAGGACTGGGATACCCAAGTACTTCCAGAGACCAAGCAAATAATGAGGAAGAGTGAAGGGGGTAAATTTTGGATAACTGGGGTGACAGAAAGAATGGTAAACTGGAGAGGTCAGCCAGTATCCAGGAAACAACTGCTCTTTGCTGCCTTCTGGTTGTTTTCCAGAATTGCCTGACACTCAAACTTTACAGAGAAGCCAATGATGCAGAATTTATCTAAATCCTTCCAACTTTTAAATATATTGGACAACACTGTACAGGTCTTTTTTATTGTAATTAACTTATATCATAATATACTAGAGGGAATCCCCTGGTGGTCCAGTGGTTAGGACTCCACGCCTCCACTGCAGGGAGCCCAGGCTTGATCCTGTAAGCCGCGTGGCGTGGCTAAAAAAAAAAAAGATAGTAGGTAAATTTTTTAAATTGCTCTAAGTAAGTGGTTCTGAAATGGGAGTGATTTTGTATTCCCAGGGGACATTTGGCAATGTCTGGAATCATTTTGTTATGATTAAGGGGAGAGGTACTGGCTTCTTGGGGGTGACGCTAGGGATGCTGCTTAAACATCCACCAGGGCCCAGATAGCACTCACATGATAAAAAATTACCTGACTCCAGATGTTAACCGTGCCAAGGTTGAGAATTTTTGAACAACATGCAAAGGAACCGGAGTAACAGAGCTGGTCCTGAGAAACAACTTCCCCAGGATGGAGGAGTAAATGCTACTCAGGACCATGACCTACAATCATGGAACAATTCTGTACATTTTGGCCACATTCATCCTTCTAAAACACGGTTTTGAAGATGTGAGGTCACTGATACAATTAGTCAATCATTATCGAATTTAACCTAAAGTACATGGTTTTACATTCAAAACATCTGGTCAACCAGCAAATCCTGTCCAACCAACTCCTTCAACCTCCTATGAATTGCTTCCAGTGAAGCTGGTTGCTTTTCTGTTCCCCCCAAACAAGATCCTTTCTAATTCCACTCTGTTGTGATATGTCTTCCTTACAGACAAGCTATTCTGTCCTTCTCCACTCAGATCAGTAGCTGCTTCAAACCATCTATTTTTGGCCATTGCTATCCACACAGCACACACTGATTTGCCCTCTCTGCAACCATGTAGCATTTAGAGTTCCCCCCAAGAATTCTCACATTTTTGACTGATTTGTGGAGCCTATGACTTGTATTAAAGTTACACTACCTCCAGATCCTCCTGAGGAGGGAATACGTCTGCAAACCCTTTTATAATCCCTCACAAGGCATATGGGACTGAACATGCAAACAAGAGAACAGATTATAAAAAACAAGCCATGTGCACCATGGAATGGAAAGCCGTGGTTTGAGCCCTAACTTGGCCATGTGTCTCATCTACAACTGAGAAAATCACATGAACTATTTAGCCTCAGCTTGATAATTCAAATATGAGAACACCACCATCCATGTTCACTTGTTAAACTATCACCGAATGTGAGAGAATCTTTACAGATTTATGGAGCACGTTTAAAATGATTTGTTCAGTGGAGCCTCTTAACAACAAAACTACGGAAGTGTGTAAAATTAGGTATTATTATTCTCACATTTTAGAGAGAGGAAACTGCAGTTTAGAGAGGTTGAGGAAACAAAGCAAGTGACTGTGGGTGAGGCTATGGGAACTGGAATTTTGAGCCACGCTTTGGCACACTCCAAGGAATGTTATTTCCATTATAAAGCACTGCCCCATTTACGCCACATGCTGCAAGAGCTTAAAGAGATGAGATATGTGCCAGGGATTTGGAAACTGAAGAGCAGTCTGCAAATCTATGAGATTACTAAATTATTATGATCCCAAGGAGGATTCAGCTCCAGAATGCCCTAGGTGCTACAAATTCCAAGGGATTTATGTATACCACAGACAAAGAGATCCCACTCTTCTGAGCCAAAGTGCTGACAAGGAGGAAAATTATTGATATTGCTTTGGTGAACTACCATCTGGACAGTTTAGCACAAAGTTCCATACCTTACATTTAACCCAAAACTTTCACGCAAAAGTACAGAAAAGGAAATTATACTACCTAAATGGCAATCACAAAAAATTCTGAGGCAAAAAAGTTTCCTATAAAATTCAAATTTTCACACATGCCCAATCCTCAAGGAAAACAGAACCCATAATTACATTATGCTAAATAGACAGAACCCACGTTAAAACAAAGCAGCCAGCATTCCATACTTTTCAACCTGTTCACATTAACTTCTGCTAAATCAATGAATGTGGATTCGTATTTCCTATGTGCTAAGTGGTCATCGACTCACCAAGGTGGGGGAAATCTGGTCGAAATTTGTTCCACCCTGAGGTAGTCTATCATCTCCATGGGAGAAAAGCATGCAAATAAATCAGTCTACAGCAACAAAGTATACAATAAGTGATAGAAGAGTAAAGTCCCATAAGAAACCAAAGTGGTATGTTGTTCCATATGGGATAATTGGAGAGGATTTCACAGAACTGAGGGCTCATGAATTAGCTTAGAAGGATGAGGAGGACCTGATCAATTGTAAATAGATCTGGGGCCTGGACAATGTCGTAAATATGTGGAGTGTGAGAGCTAAAAAAGAAGATGCAATAAAACACAAGGCTAGGAAGATGGCCCTTGGAATTCAATGAGAGCCACTGACAGTCTTAGAAAGGAGTTGCTTGCCCCTATCTGTGCTTAAAATGACTTGAGTGTTAGAATAGGAGATGGATTACGGAGGCAAAATATGCAGGAAATGAAACCAGAGCAAAAGGTTTTACAATTTCTTCCAAACCTTCTCTCCAGCACTTCTAGTGCCAATACGCCATTTGGATGGAAGAGGACATTGGGTGAAAGGAAAAGAAAAAATCAACCTATGAAAGGCAATGTGGGAGAAGTGAGAACGGGAAAGGCACCCAACTTTCTAACCTCAATCGGAGGAGCTGACTGTGTCAATATGACGGAGGGTGCAGGCGAAACAAACATGGGGCGAGAGGTGGAATTAAGCGTTTAACGTGATGAGTTTGAGCTGTCAAGTGGATATACAGGGAAGGATGTCCACCAAGCTACTGGAATTATGGATACACAGTTCTGGAGAAAGGGTAGAGCTAATGATGAGCATTTACAGGTTTCTTTTCTCTTTCTTTCTACATCATGCATTCATTTCTTTCATAAACATGTGCTGAATTCCATCACCACGGCATCATGCTAAGTGATGGATCTGTTAAATTCATGAATTACACACACACACACACACACACACACACACACACCTGTCTTCAAGTTCTTCACAGTCTAGAAAGGTAAACAAGGCATGTTCACTTTTAAGCAAAAGTCCAAGATACATGTCAAAAGGAAGTAGAGAAAATATGAAGTTGGCATGTCAAGAATTTGGGGAGCTGGGATATATGACAGCTAGAATGGCAACACTGAGGCGACCTCACAGTTCAGCAAAATGGTTTTGTGTGATCTATCTTGCCCCCTCTTCTGTATTTGTGCCCGGGGAGACTGAAAAAGAAGGGACTGGAACATATTGGTAGGCAGAAAAAAAGGATCAGGTGGAGGGGGTCTGACTGAAGATGTAGGAGAAATGGGAAATAATCAACAGATCCAGGTTCCAGAGAATGTTGCAGGGGTTACAACATGGAAACACAGAATTTTAGAAAGGCAAGCATCTTTGATGGCATCTAACCCAACCCTACATCTTCCAGATTTGGGAACTAAAACATCTTTACAGGAACAATGGCTGGGTAGCAGGATTCAGGTCCAGGGCTCCATTTGTGATTGGACACAGACCAATCAATTCACTGTTGAGCTTAGAGGATGTAAGAATCTGGAGGCAGAGACACACAACAATGGTCATGAGAAGCACATTCTGTCCATAGTTCTCCAGTGTGGTGAGAAAGTGCTGATGATGAGATGTGTGTGCCCTTCTAGGGGCAATTCTGGTGACTGAGCTTGCGAGGTCCTGAGCTGATAGACAACACAGGTGAGGGACACAGAAACTGACGATTCCAGCCAGGTCTGAGGTTTCTGACACATGAAAGAGTAACATTTGCCCAAGAGGATTCTTTCAGAATAAAAACTTTAATGACCACATTTTTAAATGCCCCTATGTAGTAGGTACTCAGTGAATGAGATGCCCTTCCATTTCTAGAAGACCAATAAGGAGAATTAATTTTAGTTCTTTCATATTTCCCGCATATCTACCTTTGTTTCTTTTAATTAAAGAAGAAAATAAACCTTCTTTCAATTCTAGTCTCTCAAGCATGTTCCAATAATTGTTTTAAAAGTGCCAATTTTTTGCCCAAATTCCAACAGCTATGGACGGGTGAGGTGGCATGTTCTTGCGTATGTGGCCGGAAGGTGGAATCAGAAGGAAAAATCTGAGACTAGAGCACTGTACGTTTTATAGGACATATGGTATGCTCTCACACAAAAAAATTTTCTGTTGAATAAAAAAAAGTTAAATAGTGATTTATATTTAATTTTTGTCTGAATGGTTGCCTGGATGTAAAGAATAAATTTGGGGTTCCACAAAAAAAAAATCCACTTTTCATTTCATACAGGTATATACTCATAGCATATAATAATGCCAGCAACAGACGTTTCCAAAGACCTTTTCTGTTTTCTGAATTAATGGCAGCAAGTTTCTCTAGGAAACTGTAGATCTGTTTTTTAGATGGAAGCGTTTTTTTCCCCAGTATATTTCCGGAAATATGTGCGCCATAGTGGCTTTAGAAGTATTCACGGACTCTCTCCAGCTCTAAACTGGTATAGAAATTGTTACAATCCTGTTGTGTCAAAAAGTGTACCGCGTCTTGCCAAAATAATGAAACCTTTTGGCAGCCAGCCCACGGAAGTACAGCTGAACAATCAGCAGAACCTAAACCCGAGAGCTTCAGCATTGCCAGCCCAGCACGGCGATGTCACACCTCAGACATCTCACATCACAAGACAACTTTCTCTGAAACACTCTAAGGATAGTTACTCTCCTGCCGCGATGCTTATCAAGAAATCTGGGCCTCATTTGATCACAACTACTGTTCACAATAAAGGGAATTCTAACATCAAGAGCTCTTTTAGTTTCAGCGAAAGTATTTAGAAACAAACAAACAAAAAAAAACAATTAAAATGGAAAAAAGAAACGAATCGAGGTAGTTATTATCAGAAAACCGTCCTGTCACTGTCATTCCTTCTCATACCGTTATGCCTATCATGAAGCCTCTTGAAATAGATCCGTCAGGGGATTCTGTTTCATTAAAGACCAAACAGACTTTCCTAGCATCCAGATTTTCCACTTGATCATCTGCTATGGCATTTTGGCAGAGTACTGAAGTTCCAGATAATAGCCCATGGTTACTTCTCAAATTAAAAAGATACTATGTATACCTGTATACATACCTGTAACTTATATGATATTGTGCATCAAATATAGTTCAATTAAAAATTTTTGTAATAGAAAGTTTTCAAAAATAAAGGTAAAAAATATTAGTAATGAAGAGAAAGTGACAACTTTACAGGGGAGAAACCTGGAGATAATACCTTAACTAAGTGATAAAGGATACATCTCCAGGAACGGGGAAACCCACCTGGTGCGCCCCTGATGCGATGCACTGGTAAAAACAAAGCATCACCATCACTGAGACAGTGTCCTGCCCAAAGGGCAGAACCTGAATTGAACCATGAGGAAGTATCAGACAAATCCAGAATGAGGCGCCTTGTACAAAGCAACAAGCCTCTAGTCTTAAAAAATACCAACATCGGGAACTTGCTGGCAAGACGACGGCATAGAAGGACGTGAGCTCCCCCCTTCTTAGGAAAACACCAGAATCAGAAAAACAAAAACAAAAACAAACAAACAAAAACACTGGAACCTACCAAAAAAGACCCTACATCCAAAGACAAAGAAGAAGCCACAAGGAGACGATTCCTTTATAAGAACTGGTCTCTCATCTTTGTATCTGTGTGGTCAGTATTTGCAGGACTTTGAATTTACCCACATTAAACTTCATACTATTAGTTTCAAAACAAAACCCAATATCATGAGAGGCAAAGAAGGGCTGAGGATTGCTTCCAGATGAAAGGACAGTAAAGACATGTGACAATTAAATGCAAAGCCATGCTGATGGGTCGGATCCTGAATCAGAGAAAACAATGCCAGACAGGACGCTATTCACACAATTAGTGAAATTTAAAATTCAGACCAAATGTGAGATCTTAAGATTACATCAACGTGAAATTCTCTGAGTTCGATTATTCCACGGCAGTTATGCAAGAGATGCATGCTGAAACGTTTAGGCGTAAAGAGTCATGATGTCTGCAACTTACTTTTAAATGGTTGGGAAAAAATAACAATTGTAACAAGTGCACACATACACCTATATCTGTCTATCTAGAGAGAGAGAATGTGATAAAGCAAATAAAACTTAACTGGTAAATCTAGATTGGGGTCAGAAACTAGAAACCAGGGACCAAATCTGACCCACCATCTATCTGTTTTTGTAAATAAAATTTACTGGAACACAGACACACCCATTCATTTATGTATTGTCACTGGTTGCTTTTGTGCTACAATAGCCGAGTTGAATAGTTGAAACAGTTTGTATGGCCAAGAAAGGCAAAAATATTTACTTGTCTTTGTCAGAATGTTTGCTGTACCCTGATCTAGATGAAAGATATGTGGAAGCTCTCTGTCCTATTCTTGTAACTTTTCTGAAGTGTTCTAAATGAAGTTAAAAACGAATAGATCAAAACAACAATCCTACTGTATAGCACAGGGAACTAGATTCAATATCCTGAGATAAACCATAATGGAAAAGAATGTAAAAAAGAATGTAAAACAGAATGTATATATGTGTATAACTGAGTCACTTTGCGGTATAGCAGAAATTAACACAACATTGTAAATCAACTATACTTCAAATTTTAAAAAATGAACACATCAAGTAATCTTAAAATTACTCAAAATCACAAATTTTCTTCAGCAGGCATCACTGAAATCTACTATGGACATAGACCTATGGGCAAAAGGTGATTTTAAAATTAGTAAAGCGGTTATAAACAAGTTGTGGGAAGAAATGGAGACTTAGGGACAAAGGCTTGAGACCTGAAACCTCATAGTGACCGAGGGGCACGTCTTCCCACAGAATGGTTAACAAAAACCGTCTAGGCTCTGCAAAGTTGTATCTAACAGGTTCTGTAAACAGGTGGTTTAAGGACAGCCTCAGGAACCCTGATGGTGCTGAGGCTGGAACAGCCCCGTCATCCTGGAGTCTCAGGGTAATTCCATGCGGGGGTGTGTGACGACCCCAATCATCTCGACCCCTTGTCTCGGTTTCTGATTATAAACACAGGAAATGAGTTCACTCAGCCCTGTGGTCCAATTTGCCTCTGAAAATGTCCCTCCCTCCTTTGTACTAAAGGAACCATTCTTACAACATCAAAGCAAAACGTTTCTCACAATGAAAGTAGGAAATGAGTATAACCTACTTATTTTGCCATTGCAAACCATTCAATGAGACGTCCTGCATAATTATCAGCTTCCAGTAGTACTTGCACATGCTGCCTAAATTCATACCTAAATTCTAAAATCAGCGGAATCAGCCCATCCCTATTACAAGTCCAATGAGGAAAAACTGATCCTGGTGTTTGGCCAAGGCAGGGATGTAACAGAAGGGTGTGTTCCATTTCCTCATCCTAACTTGAACATTTCCCTAAAGACACTTGAGAATGGGCCCTCAGTGGGATATGGACTGCAGAAGCAGACAGCCCAACCAAATGATGTACACGACAAGACAGCCTTTCCTCTGGGAAAATTAAAAATGTATATTTCATCAGGGCGCTCAGCAAATCAACAATGGCTGGAGAATATTATCTCTATGTCATTTCAAAGCCAGATATCTCCCTCTCTCTCTCTCTCACGCATGCATGCACGCACACACGCGCACACACACACCATTTTTTATTATAGTTTGATCACAGGCCTGTGTGTCCTTCACAGGCTATCAAATCAACGACTCATCCTTCTCCAATATTGACCCCCAGGTAATCAAAATAACTTGGGAAGCCTGTCTCCACCATGAGTCAGATTTTAGAGACTGAATTAAGAACTGTCTTGTGCTTTCATTCGATCAGATGCTGCACAGCTCCAGAGGAATCCCTGGTCAGAGTGTCCTGCGGGTTTAACCAGCCAGGCCCCGCTCCCTCGTGAAAGCCAGAATGTAATCTGCACAGCATGCGTCTGACAGCACTGAGGCCCGAGTTAAGGAACTGCTCCCGACATGCCACACACTGAATGGAGATTAGGACTTCCCTGCCTTCATGCTACATTGAAAAGCTTAGGCAAGTCTAGCGTTGATCCTTATCTCCGTATATATTTTCTTCTACACATTTTCTTAACAATACACAATTCCTAAGGAATCATGTAATTGGTGGTGTCAGAGAACCGTGTCAATCGTATCCCCAAGCTGGGTGGCCTGCTGTCCTTTTGCCCTGAGCTACCGGCCTTATAATATCTTGCCTACGTCACAGGAGTAATTGAGTTCTCAATTTGGCCCTATATTAAACCTCACGGAGGTACCTTTGAACTTATTTATAATACGTGCTCTGGGTTAATAAGATTATTTATATCAGCAGTATATAAGAATGGCTTAGGCAGATGTACACTGTGGCTAATTATTTCCAAGAAGTCGGATCCATTTGTCTGAGAGGTGAGTGATTGTAGCAGCTACTCCGCAAGGACCCAGGAACGACGCAAGTCCTTACAGTTAGACAAATCATCAGGAGTGTCAACGCTAATCCTTTTCAGACAGAAGCAGCTTGTTACACTGACAGCTTAATATGTATCTGTGTGGCTCGGCTGTCTGACACGTCAAGCTCCAGGAAGGCATGGCGTGCTCCTGAAAGGACGGGGAGTGGGGGGGGCTGCAGCTCGTAAGGACTTTCATGTTTCCTGTCTCCCGAGCCAGATCAGATCAGCCTGGCTTTGTTGACAGTAAAGGGCCTCTAGCACATTAGGGCATCCCTGAACAAACCCATTCAAGTGGGCCTTATGCGGTAGGTCTGCTCAAAATTAACAAGTGAGTCGTAATATTCGTAACCTTCCAGAAGCTGAAAACACTGGGGAGGAGGATATACGTTAGTTATGGGTGGGAGACCCTATTTCTATAGACCCTGTTTGCCCTTTAAACCAAACTTGGAACTTGCACAATCTCACCTGGGTATTTAATTTTGTTCTCCCTTTGAAGAGTGATCTTGAGGTTCTTGTGTCCAGTGGAATTCCATTATAATAAAATAGCAATTAAACCTACTGTGAGCCCAATCAAAACTAGCAGCAAGAGCAAACTTAGTAAGTTTGGATCAGAATGAAGATTTGTTTAATGATTCAGATTTTGCACAAGGTCTAGAATAGACTTCTTTACACCGTGGGCAACGCAGATGTGGGTTTCTTTGCTAATTTCCCCTTGTACCTCTTTTGACCTGAAACACACAATGGAGGACCCAACCAAGGAAGTGTCCTCTTGCTGTTCCGCATGTCCCAACTCAGCTGATTCAACCCTGCTTGATGAACTCTATGCTGACCCTCTCGACCACCTTACCCGCTCCTTCATCAGTGGCTCTGCTGGACCAAAAAGGGCAGAAAGAGAAGGCATTTGCATCATCCTGACCAGGGCTACCCAACATAAGACCCAGTGGGAATGCTCTACGTATGCATGGTCCAATATGGGAGCCATCTGCCATAGGAGGCAACTGAGGGCCTGAAATGTGGCCAGTGTAAATGAAAAAGTAAACACTTAATTTTAATTCATTTAAATTTGCAGAGCCATATGTGGCTAGTGGCAACCACCTTGGGGAGTGTTAAAAGAAAGTACAAGGGTGCACATTCAATATCCACTATACATACTCCTTCTAGTGGGAAAGCAAATAAAAACTACATTTCCCAGATGACCGTATCACTAAGATTCGGAATGCAATTTGGCCATGGTAATGAATGCTCCAGGGCAACCTTTGAAGGCAAAAGTGAAGCAGAAGGTATTTTCTTGCTCGTCCCCTCTTCACTCTTTCAGAACCACTGTGGATGCGTGCAGGTTCTCTTCTGTCTTCACTCCTCAGCTTCCTGGATGTCTGAAGAGACTTCCCTGGGGGAGATTCCCAGCTCTGAGGTCATTGTTCTAGAGAGACCTCAGAACAAGCAAGGGGGTCGGCTCTGAATCGCTCTGGAGTCACCTCTGGAGGTTTAGTGCAGAGCCCGTTCCTTCAACACTTCCAATCATTTTAGAAGCATTTAATTCCCTGTATTAAATTCCTTCTAGTTTATGCACCTAGAGTGGTTTGTTTTCTTCATTGACACTGGCTGACACAAGCAACTAGGACGACAGATGTGCATTCAGATTTAACCCCTACGCCATCAAAAATGCAAAGGGTGTACCCACGGCTTCTCCCACTGTCTACTGTGTCACCCATGTTAATTTATAAACTCTGCCTTCACTTTGTTACCTCCCTACCCCTGCATAAGTATGTGTTGAGCCACATCTGTGTGTCCGACACCCTGAGAGACACGGGAAGTTCGTGGGCACATAAGACAGACAGTCTGCCTGCTTCAATCTTAAGTGTGATGGAGGGCAAAATTAATCAAGCCAGTGTAACACGTGGGATCAATACCATGGAAGAAGGATGGAGAGAAGCACAGATGGGGACAACGTAACCCTAGCATAGAGCTGGACAAAGCTCTCTGCATGAAGGGGTGTCTAGGCCGTAAAAAGAATAATGAGTAGGAGAAGAATGCGTAGCAAAAGCAAGTGGGATGTTCTTGTCAAATGTGACCTTCAGAAGCATGAAGATAAAGCTGTAAATTTCAGCAATATAGATCCATCCCAATAGTTTCTGCTGGGTTGTGAGATGGGAAACATGCATGATTTATAACACACAGGCTACTCAGAGTAAACTTTAGCTGTTGGGCAAATGGAAGCTGGGATCTTAGCAGTCCTTAGAGTAATTGCTGAATGTGTTTCCAAAAGCATAGCAGACATGATGTCAAAGTGTAGAACAGAGGAAAGAAAATGACTCTGTTATTAAAGAAATTTATGTTCCCTTTATCAGAGACAAATGATCTAGCTTCCGTTTCTCCAAATATGCAGTGCCGTTTATAGAACCAATTCTTCAATTACCTAATAAATACAGCATGGAGAGAGCTGCTTTATGAAATGGTAAAATTCCTAAGTAAGAGTCCATGCACTTGAAAACAGTCTATATTAGGACACTCCTATATTATAACAGACACATGTGGTATTTATGACATAGCTGGTATATTAAGATGGCTTTCTTCCAGCTTAGGGGAGCTTAAAAATAGTCTCACCCACACATGAGATTATTTTGGAAATTTTAGATAAGGTGTACAAACCTCATAAATCTGAGTTGGCAGCTCAATATAACTGAGGACCACTAAATGTGGCAGGATAACTGGCCAAGGACACGCAAGAGGAAAAGTAAAGGGTATTTCTTCCACAGGTTCTATTATTTTCTGCCCAGTTCATTCAGTGTGTTGTCCACTTGCTATTTCCTGAGAGGGACCTAAAACACCTGGAATCTGCAGAATAAAGTAGAAGTGCAATCAGCCAAGACACTGCTAACTGATGGTAGTGTAGCCACAAGGCTGATGGCCAGCCACTCTGCTCTATTCCTGATGGCACCTAATGAACGCACTTTTACACTCTGAGGACTGCTTTTCTCCTGTTTCTTTAACACACTCGCGACGTCTCTCCGTGTTGATACAGAACATTAGAAACGTGTACCCCATTATTAACTTTAGGTAGGAAATGTGACTGACTCGTACACAGACTTCATTGCAAAGAGCATTCCAGCGCCTGCAGGAAACAGAGTCTGCTAAACGCTTCGAGAGACTCCAGGCTTGTCCGATAAGGTAAGTCCTTCCCACGAAGTGAGGAGTTTCTCCTTCTTCTAGCTTTTATTTTTTGGACACGAAGCGGCCCTTGCTGTTTGTTAATGAGGAGAAGCCAGGGGCCTTCCCGTGCAGAGAAGACTCCAGTCTTCCTCTCCAGCCCTCCCCCGCCCCCCCGAGAGTGACCCAGTGACAACAAAATGCTCTCGGGCCGGGTGGACGGCTCCTCAGGAGTCTTACAGACCACCTAGCAATCAAAGAAGGGGGGGCAGGCCGCCTTTGTGCGGGGGTATTTTGTCCATCCTCCCCCCCCCCACTCCCTCCCGGACACCCTCACCACTGCCCCGCATGGCTAGGCAGCCAGAGGCAAGGGCTTTTCACTCCGAATTTCACGGCCTGATAAAATGCAGGGGCTGTTTCCCGGGGGACCTGAAAGCCCTCCTTTGTGAGCCGTGGAGGGTCAGGTTAAGTCCTGCGTTTTGGCAGCAGGCATCTGTTTGTCTTCAGCGAGGTCTCCTAATGGGAGGAGGGGGGAGGGAGGGGAGGAAGGGAAGCCGCTGCAGAAAGGGGGTTTCGTCTTCGCAGGGGCAAATCCCCGCCTGCCGCTCGACAGAAATCAGGCACATGTAAATGGGCTGCCCACCGCACTGAGAGCCCTACCAAATCAATGCGATTAAGCCGTGAGACACGGAGCTTTCTCTGTCTTGCAGACTCGGCTCTCCCGTGTTGCTCTAAAGAGAAAAAAAAGCAAAGCAGAGCCTTTTGCGCACACTTTTTTAATTAGCAAAAAGAACCTGCAAAAAATAGTACTGGGAATATTGAAGATCTGTTTCTTGGGCTATTTTTTCTTCTGCTTGCAATAAAATCGTACATAGGACTTTGAAATTAATTCTTCTCAATTCAGGAACCCTGTTGGACTGTTAAGAGATATTTGCTATTCGAGGCTAATAAAGAGCTCATTCTATCTAAAGACAGTCTCTGTGAGAAAAGCTTTACAGGACATGATTCATATCGATTATTTCTATAAGTTATAGCTACAATTTCTACTCCGGAAAGAAACCAATGGGTAGAGATGGCCCCATCACTGACTATGACCCAAGTCAGTAGTTAAAAAACAGAGTTTTCTAATGTCGTTATAATCAACAGAGCAATGCTTTCTCATTGTAAGAGGACTGTACTTCCTTCTCCAATGTTCTTTAAGACTATACTTCAATAGCTTAGCTTATACGAAGGAAAATAAACATTTTTAAAGTATGAGAAAACTATTGGAAATAAGTGGGTTAGTCAGACATATGGAATGCCCAAAGAGTAAGGAATTTTACAGGGGAGGAAGCAATAAAAAAATAATATATTTTATGACTCTGAAGAGTCATAAACATAACCAGGTACACACACACACACACACACATACACACACACACATACACACACATACACACACACATACACACACACACACACACAGCAAAGAAATAAAAGCAACACACTGCCAACTATCTAATTCATCGTTGCTAAAACGAGAGAATAATCAATAATCAGATGTGTGGAAAGAGAAAAAAAGAGGCTTCAGGACAGCGGTCAGTGAAATAAAATAGTGATCCTTATATTCACCTTCTCATTAAAGTATTATGTCTTGTGATCCTTTTTCCCCACTGTCACTAAGGTAGACACAATTATCCCATCAATCTTCTTAAAGGAAAGACAATATCACTGGAAAGTCAATCTTGTTAACAACTGTCATCCTTCTTTGACCCATTAGAATATTATAAAGAGAAAGTACAAGACCTGAAAATCAGAAGACTGAAAAGCAAATAACACACACAGGCATACACACACAAATACACACGCTATTTTACTGTAAATCATCATGGATATCTTAAAGCCCACAAGATATCACATCAAATACCAAATGTAGACCCCAGTTATGCCAGTGTGCTCAAGGGAACGTCACCCTGAGGGAATGTGGGGGTGTGCACGCAATCTCCTCATCTTTTCTCAACAGTACTAAGCAAATTTCCCCACAGGCTGATCTAAGGTTAGTGTTTAGTGTTCCAGAAAGGCATTCACTCTGGTTTTGTTTTGGTTTGTTATTGTTTTAATGTGAGGCGTGAGTTTTATTATGTCAGGAACTTACAATGGGGACAAACAATGAAAAAGAGTTTATCTTAATATTATAACAGACAACTGTAGAATAAAGTTAATGCAAAAATTTCAGGATAAAATATGTCCAATAGGTTTAATAATTCCATCCGTGCCACCCAAAATTTGTACACAAATGTTCATAACAGCACTCTTCATGATAGTCAAAAGTGGAAACAACCCTAATGTACATTAACTGATGAATGACTAAACAAAATGAAAATGTACAATGGAATATTATTTGGCAATGAAAAGTAACGAAACACTGTTGTGATACATGCTACAGCATAAATGAACCTTAAAAACATTATACTTGGTGAGAGAAGCCAGATAGAGAAAACTATGTAGCATATGATTCCATTTATATGAAATGTCCAGAAGGACCCAATCTACAGAGGGACAGAAAACAGATGAGTGGTTCTCTAGGACTGGGGAAATGAGAGGGAAATGGGAGTGACTGCTAATGCCTACGGTGTTTTCTGAGGGTGGTGTTGAAAATATCCTGTAATGGTGCTGATGGTTGCACAACTCTGTGAGTACACGGAAAACCAATGAATTATTTAAATAGGTAAATTGTATGGCATGTGAATTATATCGCAATAATGCTACTATTTTTTTAAATTATGTTTATAAATCCACCACTATATAATTTTACTGAACAATAATCGAAAATGAAAGTCACGTAGGTTAAAAATTTAGTGATCTTTGTCCCATTTTGAATAGATTGGTGCTGTCAGACGCATCCCTCCCATTCAGTGGGCTGAGCACATAGATGAGTCTTTCTCAGAGTGTGAGCTCGGTCCCCTCCCCAGCACCTCACCAAGATTGGGATTCAGTCTGAAGGAGCACCCAGGAAGATGTGTCCACAGGGACTCCAGGTGACGCTTATGCAGGCTGAACTTGAGGACCACGGTCCAAATGACAGCAATTACTTCAGGTCACTCTGAGACCGGAAGAAGGCCTGGCCACATAAAAACAGGACTCTTTCTGAAGAACTTTAAATGTTTCTACTTCCATGTTAATTTTGGAATAATTATTTTCCACACAACGTATTTAACCACCCACAAGCAATGAATCTAGAAGACGCTAGAAAACAATGACATTATCTTAAGTTTTATAGGGCAGTCAAAACACTTTTTTTTATTTGTCTGTCACCTGGGGAAAAAAAAGACCTCTTGAAAATGAAATGACCTCTTGAAAAATAAATTCTAGACATAGCAGTGCAAGAACTGGCAGTCCTTTATGGATTCCTGACATTGCATATGTTACCCAGGAAAGGTCCTTATAATAAAAAAAATAGGAGGTGTGTTTGCAACTTGTAAGCACTGGACTCTTTTCTAATCAATGTAGCAAAATGACGTATCATCCCGAGATACTGGTGACTACAATTTTAAGCTAAAATCCTCCATTGCACTCATGAATCGGGTCCTCCCATTCTAAGTTATATTACTGTTCTGTTCTGCTTCTTTTGAAGATTTAGGTTGAAAGGAATGGCTTCTGTGGTGTACCTTTTGGCCTCAACACTGTATTGGATGGGCTTCCCATATGTATTTTGAAGTGAAATGCTTTTACCATTAAAGCACTCAATTTCAAATGCATGTTCCTCAACATGCAATTCAAGGCTCCTTGGGGGAGAAGTGCAATGAGGCAGAGGTACCCTGGCGCTGTGTGCAACCTCCCATCGACAGAGGGAGGTCAACGTGTCCAGCTGTCCAGCAGGAGAAGAAACGTCCACGCCCGCCGGACCCAGAAGGGTGACCCAAAGGGCTCTCTGCAGAGGCTGGCAAAGCACGAACTGACTGAGATTTCCAAGTGCTGGCCTCCGTGAAGGAAGACTTCTTGTGTGGACCCTCAGATTCTACATTCAATAACCCTGCCGACCTAATGCAGCGGTAGACGGAGATCAGTGTACTTTGTGTTTCTACTATTGCTTCCTCTTATTACATTTCTCCACTCACCTTTAATGTGTTATCGTTACGCTCTTTTGTTTTTTCAATTTATTTTGGAATTCATCCTATCTTTCTCTTCTCAGCAAAGAAACATGAACTCAAACATTGCCTGAAAGTTGGGTCTACCTGATGGAGTTTCGTATGTCTTTTCTTCTTACACAAAAAGATCTGGGGAGGGAGGGTGGCTATATGCAGATATACAGATTCTCTCTGATTCTGGAAAAAGACTGTTTTAAAATTCTCCGTAATTTACTTTTTCAAAAGAGGCAAGAATATCCTTAGCTGTATCTAGGCATTTAGCCTCATGGGAGTCTTTAGCTGGGGAAGAAGAGCAGTAGCATGAAATATGTGTATCATAGACTCTACTTTTCAAAATAGTAACAAAGAGCAAAGGAAAAGCTGCAGAGTTCAAGAACAAGAGTAATAAATGCGGGACCATCAAGGAAGACGTGTTCAGGCATGTGAAATTTGAATTCTGTGGGCCTAATGATTTTGGAAAGCGCTGCCAGGATACTGAAGTGCTTTAAGAATGGCTACAATGAAATGACATCATATGTCTCAGCATGAACATAAATGTAAAATATAACACCCATCTTGCATCCTTACTTGGCTATGATAAAAGCTTTATACCTTTTGTAGATTGCAATTATTAGTAAAGGCTATCCCTCCTCATCCCCCCACAAAAAGGGAAAGTCTTGAAGATAGAATCATATTTTAAGAGAATACGTCATGCGGCATTTGGAGGCTACTAATGAAATCGAGGTTGAGGGCTTGACCCCCAAATGGCACAATCTGTCATATGCAAAGCAAACTCTCTTCTACCTTCTGAGCAGGCGTCTGCTAAGTAATGTACTGTTCACCTTGTGGAAACAGGCAGGGCTTCTCAGCCTTAGCACTCTGGACATTTGGGACCTTATATCCTTGCTGGGGGAGGCTGAGCCGTGTGCACTGTAGGATGTTAGCAACATCGTTGACCTCTACCCACTAAAGGCCGGCAGCACCTCCAGCCCCAAGTACGAGAACCCAAAATATCTCAAAATATTGCCGAGCCCCCAGGAGAGAACCAACGGGGATGCGGTAAGAGCATATGAATAAATAAGTTTAAAACCATCAGCACCAAGGGGAAAAGCATTCAGAGCACGCCCTACTGATTCTGAATAGGAATGCTCATCTCCACAACGTGGCTTTCTCAACAATATAATCCAGATTGCTAAAACCAGTAGGTTGGAAGAGAAGTAATTCACTGTAGCAATTCAAAGGGTGAAAGAAAAGAACAAGGAAAATAAACAACAATTATAACTAACACTTGAAAATAACTTTAGAGTTTAAAAGTATTTCTGCAGATCAACATTGTTTTGAATAATATTTCTGTGGTACTTTGGAATATTTATGTAAAGAAGTCAAATCTGTTAGCTTTTCAGTGAACAGAATGTTTCTAGCTAGAGGCTCTTTTAGAGATACCTTCCCTCTTAGCTGTAAGCAGTAAGCAAATAGAGTTACTATGTTCAACCTTGAGAAAAGACCTAAGGTTTCCAGGAAGATGAGGGACAGAGAGAAAAAATGAATCGTTACATTACTGAAATTCCCTCATCATACTCTCTTTAGCCAAAGGAACACCTTAAACGCACACATTTTGATTGTACCTCATTTAGTCGCTCTGCTCTGGTCCACTCAGCCGTCTACTTGAGGGCAACAAACATCATCAAAACTTCCCATTTCCACTAAGCATTCAAAACCTGGTGAAGTTCATTAAATTGTAATGATGTTATAAACTGTTAGATGAGCCAATTAAAATAATGCTTCTCGGGTTAATCTTCAGAGTGTAAAATACTTTATATGTTTCTTATAAAGTAGACCAATACGATATATTAAAACCGAATCATTATATAAAGATAATTTTATTACAAAGGAAACAAATTTAATCAGGTCAAGTAAATGCTAAAAGAAAGCATCCAATCAGCATTCAAACTAAGTTACTATTGGCCATAATTCTGGAGTCTAAAAGAAGCAAAGTAATTCAAAGGTGGGCCAATTTTTTCTCATTTTGTTATACCTAATCCAAGCTGAAGAACAACAATTCTTTAACACATGTTAACTTTATATCCTCTATATTTTCAGTATATATTGTCACTTCATAAAATAAAAGAACCATAGAAATTTGTTACTCATATTAAGCACCAATACTGTATTTAAAATACTCTTATGAATCTCTAAGAGAACCAGTTACTACACTGTCAGTTTTAACATATATGCTTATTTACTTGTTAATTTAATTTCCAGATAAGTTAGTAAATAGCCAATGTTAACACATATGCTCATTTAATTAAATTTTAAAAAATTAATAGCCCGTTTCAATATATACTTATAGACATATGGACATATGGTATTCTAAAGAACTCTGCACAGAACCAGGTGCACTCTAGATGTTTAATAAATAAAAATTGAACCCATGACTGAACATTGCCTTAGAGCTCCTTTCTTTAAAATAAAGAACCAAGCAAGGAATGGCAGTGTCCCAAGCCAGCAATTCCTTTCTCACCAGACCGTCCATTAAAGTGGTTCCAATAGAGAAAGGTTTAAAGATATGAAAATCCCCTAGAAAAACGCTACACTGCTCTAGCCTACGTCTCTCCCAGGAATGACACCTGAGTTCCCTTAGTACCCCAGGTATTTACAAAGGGGCTCGTCCTTAACTCCAAGACACCTCATAAAATGCAAAATCAAAACGATCCCAACATCTCTGATGGTAAGAGGTATGTAGGGATGGAATTGTTGAGACCAGACATGAGATCGAGAAAACAAAATATAAGACTTCATAAATCCTAAGAATGATCCAGAAGAGTCGAAAGGATGCCATTTTTCTGCTGAGAACGTTATGGCCCAGGGAGTTGACATATGTGACTAACATCGTCTCATGACAAAACCAGGACGTGAAGACCCATCTCCTCACCTCCCCGCCAGCCCCCCATCATGCCCCTGGCACTCACTCACCCGGTGGTCACAGCATCTCCCTGAGCCACGGAGAATGGTTACCACCACATCCTTCACTATATTTTCTGCCATAGCCCCATCACCGTCTTTTCTTACGCTCACGAGGACGAGATTTTTGTCTCTGTCCTCAGGGATACTTTGCATGAGCCGGAGGTACTCCACGAATGAAGACAGCAATCAAATTCCAGCGCCCCCAGTCTTCACAGGACCAAGTCCTATAATTTAAAATTTCTCACCAACAGGAATTGTCATCTCACGTTTCACCAGCACCAAGTGGAGCTCCCACGAGCACCAGCTACTTCTGAGGTACACCTTCCGGGGGCAGCAGGTGCTGAGCCCTCCCTCCCCAGGTGCCGAAGTGAATTTCACAGCATGCTCCCCAAGTTGAGAGCTCATGGTTCCTCACTCCACATGAGCCCCCTCCAAGGCCCTGGAAGAAGTCTTTGCTATGTGTCCACATATAAAATCTGCAAAATTAACACATCTTCATTCGTTTTTCTTAACTATGTAAGCTTCCATTCCACACACCTCCATTGTGTGATGGTGACAGGCTTCATTTTTGGCAAAGGGTTGGCTGGTATTAGTTTGATCTGCTGCCCATGAGAGCTGCCTGGGGGACCTGCCACCATCCCCTTGTGGGGACTGCAATGTTTTCCAGAGTTCTCCAGGGTCTCTCCTGGGTGTGAAACTGTTGCCTCAGAATATGCCTATGACCCTGTCTGATGATGCACTTTCTATCTGCCCTTTACGAGAACATCCCCAAGGGTTCCTGGACCATCAGGAAAAGGCATGTGAGAATCAGAGTGTCAAATCAGCTCTATTTGTAAAAAGAGAACAGCACTGTTACAATTCAGAGAGAACCAGAAGATGGGGTAAATAGAGCAACTGTAGGAATTACCACAAAAGAGACAGCCAACAGGAGAGGATGGAAGATACCCTCCTATAAAATACAGTCTGAAAAAGAGGTGCAGGCTGATGATGAAGGCTGTCACCCTCAGGAGGCTGTCCTTTTAACCACACTGCCGAATCCAAGTAACAGGAGAGGTGTAGACAGGGGGGAAATCCAATTTGTAGTCACAGAGGGAGGACAGAGTGAAAACTATGTGAAAAGGAGTCAAGGCTTAACAGAACTAGTTTATCAATGAAAGACATTTCAAAGCCTTAAAAGGAAAATTACTAATGACCATTGCTAATTAATCATTCCACAGATTCTCATGCAAATGTCCTTTGGGTGGCTTTGATCCACACTGACACCTGAAAGAAAGCACACAGTGTCTCCAGACTGGACAGATGATTGGGAAGAAATGGCCTGGCCGGGACACAGAGCCCTGTGCCGCGTACCCTGGGAACGCCGGGGCTGCTGGCACGGGGCGGCCAAGCACGCAGGTCCCTCCCAGCCTACCCGAGGGACTCAGAGATGCTCCAAGGTGGCCCGCCACCTCTCAAACCGCAAAACACGTAGCCTGCTCAAAAGCAGGCGGCCTTCTCATGCCCTCTGTCTTCAAGCCAATGCAAATCGCCTCCCAGACCCCTCCAATACTACCCTTTGCATGAAAAGGAGCACAGAATACGTTAAGGCCTTGAAGAACCGGGGAGAAAATGTTAAATAAAATTAGCCAGAGATTAGCAAAGTCACGGAACTGGAGGGGGAAAAGAAGATTACTTGGGAGGGATTAAGGAGAAAACCTTTTTCAGAACGATGTTCTCATCTAATAGGTGACCAAGTGTCATCATTTTTATCTGATTTAGAACAGGAGTGTGTCTGAGGGATGGGCCTCTGATTTGCGGGATACTAAAAGCGGGTGCACCTAAAACCATTTAAAATGATATTAAATCAAGAAAGTTTCCCCAGTTGAGATTTCTGCACTGGCTTCCACAAGGTCACACAATAAAACACTTCAGAGGGGAAAACGGCACGTACAAAACTCGACAGATTGCTGCCATTTTTACCTATGTGAAATAAACTCCTGTCAAACCAGTAGTTTAGCTGCAACTGCATTACTGTCCTAAAGCTCCCATCGTAATTAGTGAGTAAAGGGCTCAGAGGTCCTGGGTCAGGTGGAAACTTCCCCAGGGGACACGCACTTCAGACGGCAGACACAGAGAATGCGGAGGTCGGGGGTACATTGAGGCCTTGGGTTCTGTTCTTAGGAATAATTTTAAGTGATACACATATTCACAAAAATAGAAAAATGACCTAAATTGGAAGTTAATGAGAAGAAATGAGAGGAAACGAGGTCATGACGTGGAATCAATAATCTGATACCAAATTACAGCCTCCAAAGGCCTTAACACTCACTGAGCAGAGGTCACAAATACTGGTCTCAGCTTTCGATGACCTGGCAGGGAAAGGAGACCGTGGCCATCCACATGGTTCACACATGTAGAAGTCAAAAGTAAGGAAGCAGGCTGCGGGAACAATGACTGCCGATGCAAATACTAAACAGAAGGTCCTGCTGAAGTTCAGCAACAGCGCATTCTGGTAACAGAACACATGCTCCAGTATCCTCCTAGGAGTGACGCTGGGGGTGCCCCCCAAGAGCCCCTTCTCACAGCCTGTGTCACCGCAGGGTAGCGTCTCCCCAGAGCCAAGTCAGGACCCTCCGTTCCACAGGGTCCGGCCGACCGTGTGAGCAGAGCCAGCCCTCCGTCCGAGTGAATGAAGCCCGTCTTCGTTGCACTTAATTCACATCCCTCACCCTCAGATTTGCTGCTTTCCTTCGCACTTTTGTCACGTGCTCACCTCGTCACTGGACGTGTTTTGGGTTTGCTGATTTTGAGGCACAGAGGAGAAACAAAGCTCATCGTAGAGCTGTGCGTGAACAAGTCTACGTGAACCCACCATCCCTTTGCTGGGTTGCTCTCCCGGGTGGAAAGGAAGCGCCCAGATGGTGAATGCGTGGTGTCCGCCCCAGCAGGTGACGTCGCCCCTCCATCCCTGGAGTCGTCCTGGACATCTTGCTCTCTCTTCTCCCAGCTGCAATCCGTCCACCATATCAGGTCTTGGTGGCTCCACCTTCAAAATCCTTCCCAAACACCTACGTCCTCTCTCACTTCCTCCAGATGTGCAGATACGAAAGGTCTTTAGCAGGAACCTTTTGCACAATAAACATACCTTCCCCAAACTCCCCCTTCCCCTTATCTACCTTCAGTTTTCTCCCTTGCTCTCCTTGCCAACCACAGTATTTAGATTTGCTTCTTGTGTTTCTTGTTTCTCTTCTGCCCCAGAAGGTCCCCCATGAGGACGTGGAACGTGTCCACCCTTTCATTCTAGAATCACTAGAGTCCCTCACAGTCTTTGGCACTCAATAAACGTTCAATGTATGAGTGAAGAATAAACCAGATTAACACGCAGCTCCAGATATGAAGCAACATCTTTGGTTTCCAGCTGAACTGTAGTGAGTACCAAGCATGGTGCCAGGTGCTGAGGATTCAGTGGTGACGAAAATACACATGGCTGTAGCTTCCAGGGAACTTCTCAGCTAAATCCCTTGGCACTGGCCCTGAGTGGGATGAAATTAATGGCTCTGCATTTCAGCTTCAGCCTCAGACACTGTCCCTGCTCTAACTTTCAAGGCCAAGCCGTCCAGCCCCAGAGCTGACACCTCTTTTGCCAGCCATGCCCCCTTGAAACTGGACCTGGTGTTTTCTCCCCATCGGTCTGCATCAGGAGGGCAGAGTCTACCGGTACAGGACGTCAGTATTAGCATTTGGATATTTACAAAGAGCATTCAATAAAATTGAATACAAAACCCCTCCCCCCCAAAAAAAAGAAACCTGTGCTCTGCTAGTAGGAAATGTAACACCACAAAAGAAACAATAAACTGTGGTCTTGGTGAAGGTCTGTCTCTACTCCATCTGCCCAAGAGCATCAAAATATATTTCTGATCTTCTGCTAAAAATTCACCGTGCTGTGGCCTAAAAAAAAAAAGTCTGGGGCTTCCCTGGTAGCGCAGTGCTTAAGAATCCGCCTGCCAATGCAGGGGACACAGGTTTGAGCCCTGGTCCGGAGAGATCCCACATGCCACGGAGCAACTAAGCCCGTGCACCACAACTACTGAGCCTGCGCTCTAGAGCCCGCGAGCCACAACTACTGAGCCCGCGAGCCACAACTACTGAGCCCGTGCGCCACAACTACTGAGCCTGCGCTCTAGAGCCCACGAGCCACAACTACTGAGCCCACATGCCATGAATACTGAACCTGGCACACCTAGAGCCCGTGCTCCGCAACAGGAGAAGCCACCGCAATAAGAAGCCCGCGCACCACAACAAAGAGTGGCCCCTGCTCACCGCAGCCCGAGAAAGCCCATGCTCAGCAGTGAAGACACAACGCAGTGAAAAATTAATTAATTAATTAATTATTTTTTAAAAAGTCCTTGTTCGGCAAACAAGATTTTACATTCCTTGATTCTTGCTTTTTATATCCATTTAATTCACCCAATATAGGAACTGTAGCAGATTTTTAAGAACTGAACATAAAAAGCCTTTAACTTATGTCCAACAGCAAAACTTAGCCCAGGGCCTGCTCTGGGATCTCTGTCCCATGACTGCAGTGCTCCCTACACGGTGCTGACATGATTTACCTCTCCGTTTACCTCCCTAGAATCGTCGATAAGCTCCTTAAATCAGGGGCTGTGTGTGTCATCCAGGGTTTGGCCAGCTAAGGCCAAACCAGCCTGACTCCTGTTTCTGTACAGCCCACAATCTAACCATGATTTTTAAATTTTTAAATAGTTGAAAAAAAACAAAAGAAGAATAAGAGTTTCATAGTATGTGACAATTACATGAAAATCAAACGTCAATGTCCAAAACCCAGGTTTGATTGGCACACACTCCCATTCACTGATATACTGTCCACAGCTGCTTCCAGGCAGGCAGGGTTGAGTAGCTGGAAGAGGGCACTCGGCCCCACAAAGCCCCAAATCCTTGTTATCTGGCCCTTTAAAGAAAACGTGCCAAGCCCTGTTCTATCAATAGTTTATCACTCCTCCCCACCATACAGCAGGGCCCTGGAACACAGAGGGTCCTCCTCAAACCTATATCAAATTCAAATCAGCAGAATTCTGACCTTTGGAAAGAATCTGAGACCTCAAAATTGTTTTCCTTTATCTCGTAAAGTACCTTAAATAGCATCAGCAAAACGGGGCTCTGGCGGGTACAAAGCAAGTTTATCGCTTGTAGGAAGCTCCCCAGCCAGGATGAAGGAGAGAAGGTGGTTTTATCCGAGGCGGTGTCACTCAGCTCAGTCCAGCAACAGCAGCGGAGTCAGCAGAAGTGGGAAGCAGGCCCCTCGCTCCCCAGAATCTGAGACCCAAGGCTCCGGCCTCAGGTTCCCCCAGATTCATGCTGAGGGAGCTGCGTGCTAAGGAAGGTGGCCTCCCTCAGAGGGGTCCGGCCTTGGTCCTCTCGCTCCTGGGAGGTGACCTCCCTCTAAACCCCTGGCATTTCCTGAGTGGTGGGAGTGCCCTTCTTATTCATGGAGAGTTTAACTGATGAGATGACTGACTGATGGCGGGCCGCATGGTACACGGCCAAACTCCGGGGAGGTCGGCGGGGGCACCTGGAGATGGAGGTACGTGGGCAGTGACTCAAGCAACCATGCCCACATGATGAAGCCCCGAGAAAACACTCTGGGCACCAAAGCACGGGTGAGCTTCAGGCTTGGCGATGTTCAGTGGGTGGTGTCACACGGGGATGCCGGGAGGGAAAAGCTCTGTTTGGAACCCTCCCAGACTCTGCCCTGTGCGTCTCTTCCTTTGACTGGTTCACATTTGCCTCCTCTCCCTGTGATAAACATGAACCATCGAATTCTGCATCTTTTCAGTGAACTTTCCAACCTAAGGGAAACTTTCCAACACCATAAGTGAACTTTCCAACACCATTCTGCAGTGGCCGAGAAGTAAAAACGGAACCTTTGAACTTATAGCCGGTGTCAGACGAGGAGAACACACGTGACAGTCAGGAGGACTGTGCCTGTCACCTCCCGGCCTGGAGAGGTCCTGGCCAGCGCGCTCCTAGGACAGAGCGGGGGGGGCAGGGGAGTGAGGCAGGCGAGGGCAGGAGCCAGAATGCAGTCACGTAGAGCTTCTGCTCTGAGCACCTGGGGCTCCGCGGCCCTGGGGACCACTGCGGACCGCTCTCCCACCCCAGTGACAGGGAGACCCGGGTACTTATCGCCCACCACCTCCCGGCGTCAGGGCTTGGGGGCTGCTCTCAGGGCGGCAACTCCCAGCCCTCCCGGCCGTCCCTCAGGTGGCTGAGGGCAGGGTCCCCCCCGTGTCCAGGCTCCCAGGCAGAGTGACATACACGTGCAGAAGCAGCGTGGGTGTGAGGGCATCAGCCAGCGCCACAGGGGGGACACAGGAGGCCCCACCTGCATCTGGCCTGGTCAGCTCTACTTCCTCCAGTGAGCCTGGCCCATCCGGCTTTCCTATAGCGGCCGTTCACCTGCCGGGAACACAGACACGCCCTCGACCCCCCACCCTCCCAGTTGGCCGACTCATCCTCCGGAGTCAGCTCAGCTCCAGTGTCATCCCGGGGCCTGGGGGCCTTGTCTTATTTGCCCTAGCCGTCCACTCACAGCACTTCTCAAGTTCTGTTACCATTTCCTCTTTATCCTCTGTTTTCCCCCCATAAGATCTGACTTGTCCGATTTATCCCCAGAGACTAAGATATTTAGTAATTGTTCAATGGATATCTGTTGATATTATGAATGAAGGAATTTATTCTGGGAATAATGGTATGAACTGATTTAAAACTTGGTCTCAGGAGCATTGTCATTTTAGAAGGGATCCCAAGAAACTCTAGGGGAAGAACTGCAGACAGGACACCATCTCCTTGAAGGAGGGCAGTTTGGAAAATATCTTCACAGGCCCTCAGCTTACACGCCCTGGATGTCCACCTCTTCTGCTCTTGATTTGCAGGTAAAAGGCACGCACCAGAACACCGTGGAAAACAAGGAGATATGTCTTCCTTAACCCACAGCATGTCACAATCTTGTTGCATACACACACTGTGCTTCACACTTCAGATGCATGTACACTCTAGAGGAGATGGGGAATGCCTTGTAAACAGTAGGGCCTCACTGTACATTTATCAAAACAGAAAGAACTTCAATGGCCCAGACAGTGATGCATGCCAGGGCAGACCAGGAAGCTGAACAGCGGGCAGAGGAGACAAGAGAAACACAGCAGTACCTACTAAAGGCAGTTCTAAATAATATGCTAACGGTTACAGCAATAGACCGATCAACCAGGTAAGAAAGTGTAAGGATCTAGGCAGATGTATAGGTTGCTAGGGCTATCAGGATACAGTACCACAGACGGCGGGCTTAACCACAGAAACTCACTGTCTCGCAGTTCTAGAGGCTGGAAGTTTGACATCAAGGTGTCACCAGGGTGGGACTCTCCCGAGGCCTCTCTCCTCGGCATGTAGCCAGCTGTCTTCTCCCTGTGTCCTCACGTGGTCGTCCCTCTCCGTGTCTGTGCCCTAATCACCTCTTCCTGTAAGGACACCAGTCCCACTGCACTAGGACTCACCCTAATGACCTCACTTTACCTCAGTGCCCTCTTTAAAGATTCCATCTCCAAATACTCACATTCTGAGGTTCTGGGGCTTAGGGCTTCAACATATAAAGCGGGAGAGGGGACACGATTCAGCCCAGAATGGTAGACTTTTTGGAATTCTATTGCTTGTTTGATTTTTACGAAGGATTGGCTCTGACCACAATTCAAAAAGCTGATGCTAAACAAGAGTGCCTGCTGCCATAGTAAGAATAATAAAGACCACACCGTTCCTGGGCTCCCGGTGCGGCAAGCGGTCCTGATGGTGTGGGACCGGCCCATCGCACACACAACTGGCATTCCTCACTGTTAAAAGCGCTCCTCCCAGGGCATGAGAAAGAGCACGTCCACGCTTCCGCCGGCCCTCCTGCAGGGCTCAGGCTCTGGTTTTCTTTCACGAGGTAAATAAAAATTCATGAGTCCACACTGATAACACAAACACAAATATGAAAGTAAACTCTTCCTTAAGACAGGATGCAAATTAATAAACGCAGAAGGAAAGAGGAACCCAGTGGTCCCCAGAGCTGTCCCAGACAGAGCTGTGCTTGAGACGTGAGCTAGTCCCAGCCCCACGCGCCAGAACCACCAGCGAAAAGGTTCCACTGGTACCAAAGGGCTTCCTAGTCCTAGAAAAAAATACAGGAAGCAAATGCCAGCAAATGCTAATATTTGAGTAGTGGAACTATGGGCGACATTTTTTTCTCCCCATTCGCATTCTCTACATGTTTTTGAAGGGGTGTATATTGCCTTCAACATGGAAGCAGCATTTTTATACTATGCTCTCAGTAAGACAATTGTTGAAGTCTAAAATATCAATTTTTTTCCTTCTTAAAACTACTCGATAAGGATGTAGATGTTTCAGGTGCTGAAATGTTGGGGATCCAGATGATGTAAACATTTTTAAAAATTCTCCTCTTGGTTAAGTGACTATTGAGAAATAAGTGACTATTGGGAAATAAAGCAGTCACTTAATTTAACCTTCAAAATATTATAGCAGGTAACTGTGGCAGTATTTACCATGCTCACTCTGGCAAAGTGAACAACTTTTGATGATATTCTTTGAAATTAATAATACTGACATTTCTTCAGTCTAACTCATAAACACTTCACAAAGGAAAGAAAAGAAAAGAAAAGAAAAGAGAAAAGAAAAAGAAGAGAGAAGGGAAGGGGTCTCATATTTCCAGCTTATTGTGTAATCTCTGTCACATATGTACCAGTATGAAGAATCTCCTTGTTCACACTTCACAAATTTTAAAGATTAACATGTTTATACAGGGAGTCGAAGGAAACAGGAAATAGTGTTCAGTGTTCACTATTAACAATTCAGGGATTCCCAAACCAGTATTAGGTTATCTTTTCCTATATCATAGGTGTTGTAACAAGAAATTAAATAATGCTGCTACTGTGAGCTAAAGGAAAATTTACACACACACACACACAAAATGGAGTCAGAAAATTTGCAAAATTGTGATGTTTTCAAGTTTTAACTTTTAACGTGTTGACGCATCATTATAGTTGGTTACAGAGGAATTTAAGAATTTAGGAATTCAGGAGTGCATGGGCTGGTGTCTATGACATGGTGAGAACCTTGAGAGGAAATGCTCTACATTCTGCAGTGGCTGAGAAGTAAAAACAGACAAACTGGTTTTGTACTAAATGAAACAGTGGCATCTCTCCAAAACGTGGAGATTTACATCACTTGTGATAAGTGCCCTTTAATTCCATATTTCCTCCCAGCCTCCAGACTTCTTGATAACTGGAAAATTCGACTCTCCTTATGAGCCCTGGGATGAGGGCCAGGGATACCCAAGAGCTGACGGCATCACCCACGCCAGCAATCCGCCCTCCTGCTAGCCACCTCGAACAAGCACAACAAGTGCCCACAGGCGGAACCACCTGGGAGAAAATACATCCTGCTCCAGGCCAATCAGACTCGTGAAAAGAACAGAAGCCCCAGCCATCACCCACAGCCTTGGGCTGAATAGTGTAGAACTGTATGGGAATTATAAACTCTGTCCATATTCTTTCACCCAGCCCTACCCCGTCAGACGCTCAGAGTTGCTGACACTTTTCCTCAAAATTCTAGGACATATCTAAGAAAATTCAAGTCTACAATGAAGAGAAAAATGAGTTTACATTTGCTTTATAAGAGATTCAAGCCTTCCTGATATTGCACAAATGAAATTCTTCCCTAATTTCATGCAAGTTTCAGAACTTAATCTTAGAGGTCAAACCCAGGAGAGTATCTCATGAAAACCCTTCAGTTCTCAAGTAGAAGATCAGAGTTCCCGAGAATGAACATGACCGTGGGACCCGGCTTACACAGCAGGCAGGGGACCCAGGGGATCAGGGGTCACTGTCCTTGCCCACTTAACTCCACTGTGAAGTTTATTGGATATCACACATCATCAGGGATGTGGAGGGTTTCTTTTGGGGGAGGGGGGAGCAATTTAAGGAATTTAGCTGCCAAAGACCAGAAACGACCACTCTCTTTCAAGTAGGCTCTCCCCCAAATCCCGCTTGGGTCAGGAGGGCAAGACTGCAGCTGTGCAGGAGCAGGAGGGGGTGGAGGCTCAGAGCGTGGACTGTGGAGCCAGGTGTCCCGGGTTCAAATCCTGTCTCCTCCAGATGCTCCACGTGTAGAATCAGGGAAGGAAGAGAAGCTACTTCATAGGCTTGCAATGGGTTCCGCGGGAGTTAATACCTGCAAAGTGCTTCCAACTGCCTGGAGCACATAAGGTCCATTCAATTACAACAGCAGCTATGAAAACCTCTATGTCCACAGCAGCAGGATCAGTATTACAGTATAAACCAAAGTGCATGGAGCCAGTTTCCAAAACAGCGCTGACCCAGGAAAGCTACGTCAACTTTGTGGGAGCCATAACCTTCCCCTGTCCTACCCATAACCCAATGGCTGGAATCAACAACTATGGTCCGAAAGCTTTGGGTTGAGGTAGGAGGGCCTCAGCATCAAAGGTGTAACAGCAAATCCTTTCCTTGTGGCCACAACGAAAACTAACAAAAAAGCGAAGTGAGGGTAAAACTCCAAAGCCTCTTAAGAAGACAGTTAAAGATCGGTGGTCCCAGGAGAGGAGGGAGGGAGGGAGTGATGAACAGGTGAGGCACAGGGGACTTTTAGGGCAGTGAAACTATTCTGTATGACACTGTACTTGTGCATACATGGCATTATATGTTTGTCAGAACCCACAGAATGCACACCATTAATGAAACAGAGCAGGACCCCATGGTCCCTTCCCCACCATGTCCTCAGCCTGCCTTTTGTCTGTGAAAAAGCTTTAGCCAAAGAATAAGTTTAATGAGAGAAGTAAGAAAATGCAGAAGCAAAGGAAAACAGTCAACGGAGACCAAATAACAATAGTTTAGTCATTAAGCAAAGTCAAGGACCTTGAGTTCCTCCTCAAGGGCTATAGATCATCTTCTGAGCCACATCTTGTGAGCTGTCTTGTAAATACTGAAACCCCGAGCAGGGGAAGAAGTGGACTCCATAATGACCAGACTGTAGCCATGACATATAAGCTGCCACAATTCCGAGAACTGGCCTAAGGAAATGGGAACAAACAGACCCTGGAACTGAAGACTAACTGTACCTAAAACAGTCAAGAGGACGCTGGTCAGACCATCAATGACCAATTTCAAGATGACGGTCAGAGCTGACCGTGCTGTCCCCTCCCCTCCGCCTATAAAAGCTCTTGCCCACTGATTGTCGGGGGCGGGGTGGGTGGGGAGTCAGCCTTTGGTCAGGCGTCCACCCTCCCACCCCGGTTGCCGGCCTCCAAAATAAAGCAAGCTTTCCTTTCCACCAACCTGGCCTCTTTATTGGCTTTTGAGGGGTGAGCAGCCGGACCCCACTCTTGGTTACATTAAGTGTGAACCCTGGAACTTCCATGGTGGTCCAGTGGGTGAGACCCTGGGCTCCCGATGCAGGGGGCCTGGGTTCGGTCCCTGCGTAGGGAACTAGATCCCGCACGCCACAACTAAGAGTCCACATGCCGCAACTAAGAGGCTGTGAGCCACAACTAAAGATCCCACGTGCCACAACTAAGACCCGGCGCAGCCAAAATACATAAATAAATAGACAAATATTTTTTAAAAAAGTGAACCCTAATGTAACCTATGGACTTTAGTTAATAATAATATATCAATATTGGCTCATCGATTGTAACAAAGGTACCAAACTAAAGCAAGATGCTAATGGTAGGGAAAACCATGCAGAGGGAAAGGAATATATGGGAACTCAATGTATTTTCCACTCAATTTTTGGGTGGAAGTGCTAAAAAAAAAAAAAAAACCCAACATAAGTCTATTCATTAAAAAATCCACGATCTCTTAATGTTCTCAGACATATGGCAAACATGCAAACATTCCATCAAAGACGATACCTCTAGTAAGAAATCTATCAACACAAGTACCAAAACTATGTTGAAATTAATGCCACTCCAAGTAGGTGGATGGACTGAGTTGACATGGTAGATGACAAAGAAAACACAATTTAGAACTCTACACAGAAATTTAAGAAAAAACACAAGAAACTATTGCTTGAATTATTTTACCAGCATCTATAAATGGTAAAAATGCTAGCTTGCATATATTATTAAGTATCTTTCATCAACATGCATGTGACATGAAGGTAGCATGTCAAATAGGATATCAATGAAAGAAGAGAGTAAACACCTGCCTTTTTTTGTGGATTCAGAAATGCCCTCTAAAATAGGTATTGCAACTATGTCATTACTTCCATTAAAAGTAGGATATTCATCCTGTCTGTACATTGTGGAATGACACTGCCTGTGAAATGAAACCGCTTCAGCAGTGGTCCACTGGCCACCCGCATTCGGGCTTATCACTCCCTTCTCCACGTGCGTTTATAAAGCATCTATCAGCACAGCACCCGTGATGTGCCAGAAAACTTACATAAACCCAGATTTCCCTATGTGGTTGAAACTACATGAATCTGCAAGGTAAAACTTAACTTTCATTATTCTCATTTTGGGGAAGAAAAAGGCAAGGAGAGGAAGGTAATGGGTGTGGCCACACAGCAGGTGTGAAGAGCGGGAAGTGGACTTCACGCTGACCCGGCCTCTGGTCCCGCCCATCCGATGAACCACCCTAACTGCCGCCAAGGTTGAGTCCCCGCCCATCCTCACCAACATACTGTGCTTATTAAATTACCACGGAGGCAGGCAGTGACAGACACTCTCCACGGGCACAGAGAGTGGAATTACCCAAGGGGTTCTCCTAGGACGCTGTAAACGTCACACAACCACTGACAACTCAACTTTACGTCTCTCGTCCCAACTGCTCCTGAGCCAGAGACCTCAGAGACCTCTGTCTAAGAGCTGCCTTTCCTTATCTCACAGGCTTCAATGTATCATGTTCGAAAGGAAGTTTCAACACGGCCCTCCCCTCCCCAAGAGGAAGAGCCCAGCCCCTCCTCCAGTCTCTTCCATCTCAGTAACTGGCCCATGCTTCTCCCCAGTTCCCCAAGAAACCCAGGCATCCCTCTCCCTCAGACCTCATATCCAGGCCTGGCCAATTCTGAGTGGATGTTCCCCACATCCATCCTCTTCACCCTGCCTTCACCACAGTCTCTCTCTTCTGCCTGAATCAGTTCATGTGCTTCAGAACAGGTTCCCAGTTCCCAGTCTCTGCCTTATGAACCTCCCCCAAATATAACTTGTATCACATCACACACACACACCAAGTTATGACTCCTCATTGGCTTCTATCTTTGAACTTTCAGACAGGATATAAAACACTTGATCCTCCAAAGCCCTGTAGAGCGCAGGCCCCAGCCTTCTTCACCAGGACTCCTGTGGCCATGTAACAGTTTCTTAAACTCCCCCAAAGATAGTGAGTTCTTTCCTGCCCCAGTGCCTTGGTACATGCCATTGACTCTGCCTGCTCTTCAAAATTTCCAAGAAATTTCATCGTCAGAGAACTTTTTCAATATGTCACATCTCCTATCTTTCTCATCTTAGTACCCTATTTTTTCCAAAACAGTTGATAAAATGTCTATCCATTTCTGAAATGGCTGCCTTCCTCACTTCCTTCTTTGCTAATAGTACCGATTTTACTCCATAAAGGCAGAGTCTGTACCTATATGCAGAGCACCCTGCAGAGAAAAGGCTTAGCACACTATGATGTGCTAAAATGAGTGTTTTTTAAGTGAATGGATGAATGAATCAGCACACTATGATGTGCTAAAATGAGTGTTTTTTAAGTGAATGGATGAATGAATCAGCACACTATGATGTGCTAAAATGAGTGTTTTTTAAATGAATGGATGAATGAATCAGCACACTATGATGTGCTAAAATGAGTGTTTTTTAAGTGAATGGATGAATGAATACATGAATGAATTATTTTAAAGTAAACATGAGAAATATGTTAGATATCAGAATTCATTCATTCATTTAGTAAATATTTACCATCCTCCCCCTCATTTTGCCGTAGGAAGGGGAAAAGCCCTTTTCATAATATTAAATATTTGTCATTCATTACATGATATCAAGGTACCTGTTGTGTAGGAGAGAACCTCACTTCCAGAAGAAAGAGGTTAAATACTAGCTTCTTACTAATATTTCCATTTTTCATCTGAGGCATTTATAAAGGGTCAAATAATTTACTTTAGGGAAAGATGTTTTCATCTCTATGAGGGGAAATGCCTTAATTTAAATATTTAACATTCAAATATTTTTTTTTTTTCAGAAAAGTGGGTCAAGGCATGTACAAATCAGATAAGAGGATATTTGTAGAAAGGTGCAAATTACATTTCCTTTCCGGTTGTGACTGGAGGATACAGCGCTAAATTACTCTTCTGAATAGTAATTTCCTGCTGGTTTCAAAAGAGAAAAAAGGAACATGGATGTGAAGCCTCTGTGCTGAGCCAGGATGTAACCTGACCGAATGCCAAGACCCATCAGTAGCCAGGAGTGATCCTCTGACTTAGGAAATGCCTCGGCATGCTTATAAAAACCAGCCTTCTCTCACATAAAGCTACATTTACACATGCTTTCTATTATGATGGCACATATTATATGTACATATACTATGTGTGTACAGAAGACCGTTCAAAAACTCCAATGATAGAAATCAATTTTCTTGACTGGATCAAAAAAATCACTTCCCCAGAGAAATCACGGACCCCACACACACACACACACACAGAGTCCTGTTTGTACCACATGGCTCCCCTGACATTAAAGAGAATTAAAACTTGGACCCACCCCGCCATGCCAAGGAGAGTTTAGAAACCTACTTTTACAGCAGGAGAGCGTCCGGTTCTCGGTGGTAGCTGCGTGTGCACTGCCCGAGGGCATCAGTGTACACAGAATCCACCTGCCGCTCAGGCCCTAACCTGTGTGTATAAACCCCAAATCTATCAGCCCAGTTCCCAGGAACGGTCTGTTTAGGCTTGGCCTGAAGCAGTGGGAACGACCCACGCCGGAGCGTTCCCCGTCAAGTGACGGGGGGTCAGTTTATAATCTCCGCCAGGGCCAGGGGTGCCCTTGCTCCCAGCATGCGAGTCATTCATGGCTAACAAGCTTTGCTGCAGCTCAGCAGCCGGGAGCGCTGGGCACAGGGGCTGATCTCTTGTCCCCTCGATGAGAATTCGGAGCCAGACACCCTCGCCCTTAACCGGCCCATGACAGGGCCAACCAATCTGTTAATTCATCATCTTGGGGTCTTCAGCTTGAGCAGCAGTCATATCCTGATTGTAACAGGAAAACTCATCGCCCAGAGGGTGGCTGATCTCACAGAGCAGGAGAGCACGACGGACCTCAACAGGGTGAGTTTTCTTCCAGGAAGCAAAAAACAAGAGTGAAAGGACATTTTCTTAATTGTTCCCGGGGACATAAAAATAAATAAAATCTACTAAAATCATAGAACCAACAAAGAAGTTAGAACTGTATCTCGGCAGCACATAACTAAATAAATATTACCTAAAATGGAGTATCGATGCAGTATTCAACTTTATTATGCACATTACGGAACAAGACAGCTATTTTTTTTTACACTGAAATCATTTGTTACTTTAGATGTCCTTTAACATAAAAATATGAAGGTGATGTAACATGATTTTAAGGTAAAACCCATATTTAAAAATTGTTACTGTGCCACCAACATCTGTTCACCTTTTGGCATTAATTCGGTAAATGCTACTTAATGCTTCATGCATGACTACCTACCACTGATCTAATGTATTTTTAAAACTGGCGTGTAACACTGAATTTGGCTCTTTTCTCTGCTCATTGATGCCCCCAGGAATGACTTTTTTTTGTTCTTTTTCGGAAACTGACAAGAGATTCCATAGGACATGACGGTGCTTCAGAAACGTGCGGAACCATGGAACTTGGCAGTCGTACGTGTTTCTGTTCACCATTACTACAATCTTCACGGAAAAGGAAACTCTCTGTCTGACAGACCTGGGGAGTTTTTCCAAATGCTGTCAAAAACAGAACCCTGGTTTGTACAGAGAGTCAGAGCAGCCTGCAGACACATCAGCCCTCTGGATCCAGGACGGCATGGGCAGTGATGTCACCTTAAAGGCGGGTCTGAGGGTCTCCCCTACAGTACACACACCAACTCCTACTTCCAGACGGTCCTCCTCCATGTCCATGTCCGTATTCTGCGAGCGTCAAGAAATGGACAATGAACTCTGTTCTGCCTTGAAATGTCAGGTAAAGTTAACTCATGTTTCTGAAATGATCGTGTTGGGTCCTCTCCCCAAATCACCACAGAGACGATGCTTAATTCATTGTCCAGGTTGACTGCAGTCAACATTTAAGCGAGATTGAGGGGCCAAAGGTGCACATGCTTGGAGAACGCAACCAGCAGGGGCGAAGGGAAAGTGGAGTAAACTGTGATGACCTTGACGTTGCAGGCCGGCCGGCCTCGGCAAGGGGCCACCTCCACCACCCAAAGCTCTGCACTGCAAGGGTGCCTATTGTCTCTCTCTGCCCAAGGTGTCAACCAGCCTGTCACCGCGCGCCAAATGCCAACAGTAAAGGACACTTCACAAGCTCCCGAGAAGGGCCGCATAAACCAAATGTAAGGACCTTTTGGCTTATTTCTTGACTTTCCACCAAGACACTCATGGTCTGGATTTATTTATTTTTTTTAACACGCGAAGACTCTACAAAGCCCCTTCACTTTTATGTGATAGAAAAGGGAGGCGCAGAATCCACGTGCGTATCTGTTGCAAAAGCACACAAAGCATTTCCTCAAGGTCTCGGCTAATTTAGGTTTCAAAAATACTACTCTTGTTTATTCTTTTCAGAAATGAAAAAAATGCCTACTTTGTCTGTTTTGTTGTTTGTGTTAACATTTCTGTGATCCTGTTAAGTCAGACTTATAAAATCAACAAGCCTCACAAAGAAAGTAACACATGTTACTAATTGAGTGATGGGATTGCTGTATCTGCTTTCTAAGGTCTTAAAGACACAGATGACTCAAATGACAAGCATAAAACTCTAGGCCTGGGGAGTTCCTAATAAAATGCATGTGCCTCATCCATGTGAAATTTATAATTCACACACAGAAATCCCTGAATTGCCTCTAAAACGTGGGCGATCCCAGGAGCAATAGAGGAATCCCAAACAGATTTTCTCAGGCAAACTGTGGTATCTGTGCATTTGACCTCCCGACTTGGCCGTCTCTGCCCTGTCTCCATGCAATCAGCTCCGGGTATCATAATAGCAAGTTCCCACTTCCTCAGCCCCTTTTTGATTGTAGAGTTACCCTTACCAAATACAATCTGAAAGGCGTATGTGGGCCATGGAAGGAAGTCTAGAAACTGAGTCTTGCACGCATGGACTACCATGCACCCTACACAAGAAAGGAGCTTCCCAAGACCCAAAAGCTGTGAATTCAGCACCCTCAACTAGCACAACTTTCCTTTCAAAAGTTGGCACCCCTGAACTGGCACAAAAGTTAACAGAGAGAACCTCCCAAGTATTTTGTAACATAATGTGTTCCATATTTTCCTAGGCATCGTGGTAACACACAGATACATAAACTGATCATATGCTGGCTTCAACCTTCAAAGCAGAGAAGCAGGATCTCAAAGCACCTCCTCAAAGAAAGGCATGGTAACCATGCCACCAGAAGTCCTGTCCTCTCTGGTGGTGTTCAGGGAGAGTCCACCCAGATGTCAGGTAAACTCTCGAGAAATTAATGACCACGGCGGTCTCTATCCGAACGTGGAGCTGAAAACAGCCATGGGTCTTAACCTTTGGGAGAACGCAATCATCAAGATATCTAAATATAAGAAACCCATGTCTTTGGTCTCTAAAATTAAGCATATCTACATCAACAATTTTGTTTAGAAATGGTTAAGAGGAGTTTCTCCTTGGGTGTCCCAGTTTATATTTCTTGCTGTTTTGACTGATTTGTTTTTCATTTAACTCAAATGGCAAACCAACCAAAGTTGAGAATTGGGTTCCCTTATATATGGTTTAATATCATATACTTTGATTTCCTCTCCAAAATCGCTCATTTTGTTGAAATAGCATAACTAACTGTTTTTCCTTTGGAAAGAAACTAAGAAAACTAAGGCACATGCATATGTTATCTTTATTTGCATCAGCTATTCTGGGGAAAATTATCTTTCCAAATATGAAAAATGACTGGATACTTTTTGTAAAATGTTGCATCATTCGTCCATAAGTTCCACTGAACTTAGGAGGTGGGGGGCGTATGCCTTCTCCTCTTAAATTGAGATGTTCCGGTAAAAATGTATTTATGAAAACATGGTCTCTACATTTAGGAAGATCCCTAACTGTCTCATAAATGTTCACTGAGGGGAAGAGAACGACATTTTCTTTCTACCTTTCTTTCCCTTCCAAGACTGACCAAGGAAAATTGAGATGCAAAAATGACTGGGGGTTTTGAGAGCTGGCCTATTTCCAAACATTATACATTGACTAGTGCAGTCTTTAAAAACTTTCTCAAAGGACACATCGGTGACAAAGTGGAAAGGGCACCGCCTCCCAAACCAGAAGACCTGGGCTCCACCCCTGTGACGTGGGCATGACCAAACCAGTTTTCTGTTTAAAATATATTAGTTCACTCACGTATGAAGACAGTCAAATCGCTCTCTCATTTTTGTAAATCTGTAAAATGGAAAGCTTATCTGCTTTAGAGTTCTGCAAAAATTAAATGAGACAGTTGATGGTAAAGTAATGGTCAGTCACGGATTTCTACACGACGAGGACGAGCATTAACATTACTGACAGTTGTGACTTCAGTGAGGGTCGTGATCTCCACAACCTAAGACAGAGATTGGAAAAGGAACACAGAAGCTGCACTACCTTGTCCAGAGAAATCTGTTGTATAAGCATATTACTTCCCTGCTCTCTCCCTTCCTCACCTCAGTCTTAGTCACGCCTTCCCGCTCACCTCAGATGCCGCTGTCCAGGAGGACTGTGCGCAGCGAGGGCTGGAAACGTTCTCTACCTGGGCTGCCCCACACTGCAGCCTGCAGCCGTAAGTGCACACCGGGCCCTTGCAGTGTGGCTCACGTGGAGTTTCCCTACCTGAGCACTACTGACATTTTGGGTCAAATACTTCTTTGTGGTGGGATCGGTCCTGGGCACTGTAGGATGTTTCGAGCCGCATCCCTGGGCTCTACCCACTAGACGCCAGCAGCACCTCCTCCTGCTAGCTGTGACAACCAAAGATGTCCCCAGACATTGCCAAATGTCCCCTGGGGGCAGCAAATTTATCTCTGGTTGAGAACCATGGGGCTACTGGAACTGAATTTTTAATTGCATTCAATTTAAATTAATTTAAATAGCAAATGTATGAAGCAGCTACTATTTTGGACAGCACTGTCTTAAAACTCCTGAGATTAGTATAAAAAGCTAGACTGGGCTTCCCTGGTGGCGCAGTCGTTAAGAATCCGCCTGCCAATGCAGGGGACACGGGTTCGAGCCCTGATCCGGGAAGATCCCACGTGCCGCTGCGGAGCAACTAAACCCGTGCGCCGCAATTACGGAGCCTGCAAGCCACAATTACTGAGCCTGCGAGCCACAATTACTGAGCCCATGTGCCACAACTACTGAAGCCCGCACGCCCAGAGCCCATGCTCTGCAACAAGAGAAGCCGCCGCAATAAGAAGACCGCGCACCACAACGAAGAGTAGCCCCCGCTCGCCGCAACTAGAGAAAGCCCGCGCGCAGCAACAAAGACCCAATGCAGCCAAAAATAAATAAATAAATAAAATTTATTTTTTAAAAAAAGCTAGACTGACAGTCAACAAATATGATGGGACAATCAGAATTATTTTTCCTGAAAGGGCTAAGGATTAAAACAATGTAAGCTTTCACTTTATTTGCATAATAATTATTTATTTGCTGTCTTCAGCTCAGAGCAGTGACAGCAATCCGAACCCAGCAATGTGTAAGAAGGTACAAAATTGATAGGAAAAGGAGATTTTACAAAAACCACCACAGGTTTTTTGTTTTTGTTTTTAATCCATACCTGCCACCCAGGGAGGGAATAATGAGATGAACAGAGATCCATCAGTAGCAGGGGCCGGAAGCAAAGAGGGGGTTAAGAGCCGTGACCACCCCAAGCTGTGCCTGCTGGCTCTCTCTGTGCCCTCTCTGCGAACACCTCCACCACATGGGACCAGGTGCGACTGCTCTGGGGCAGCAGGAGTGACCCGACCCGGCAAGCTGTCCCTCAGCCCGCTGCGGTCACCTCATTTCCGTCACTGGACCCCGAGCCGATGCCGGGGCCTTTCAAGGGGGGTTACACAGGTTCACAGGATGCGTGGAAAGTTTAGTGACGAAGGAGGAGGGAAGACACTCCCCCATGGACATGAGATAACTGTGTCAGGTCAGAGAATCCACAAACAACCAAGGGCCCCAGAATGAGTCCAAGTTCAAAGGGAGTGGCACATAAAGCAGTCCGCCTCTCTGGAATGTCAAAGGCAATTGAACAGCAAGAGCTGGAGGCTGAAACGTCTCACTTCCCAGTTCTACATCCCAAGAAATATACGGGTACTTCTGGAAAGAAACAATATTCAGTGTGGTGAAACACATTAACATGTTATATTTCCTCCCAAATACTTGGAGGGGGAATCTACTCAACGTTTGTGATGTCAGGAACAGTCAGTTAAAGTACAAAGAAAGAACATGGGCTGTAGAGACAAACAGTCCTGCCATTTAGCCCACAACTGGCCAATTTCGGGAACCTTGGACAACTCGTTATTCCAAGCAGAGCCCAGCTTTCTGAACTGTAAAATGAGAAAAATAATAGCCACTTTCTGGGGTTCTTGCAAAAACTGAAAAGAGCATCTTTCAGAATGTGCCAACCCGTACATTTCGCCCATTTCACGTGCTCTAACTTTCAACTTCCCTTTACCGAGGGTATTTTGGTGCTCGTGGTGCTAAAAGATACAGAAAAGAATAAAGACTGCCCTGCCCAGCAAGGAGCTCACGGAGCCCCAGAGGCTGTCAGCACTGTCTCTCCGCTCCAGGGACGCCCATCTAAGGAGACAGGCACATAAACACCGCAGTAGATGAAAGAGGTCCACAGTGGGAACACACCACTTACTGTGGGAGCAACCCGGACGCCACGGCTCATATAATCTGGAGAGGAAATGCCCCCTAAGTGAACAGCTACCAAAAGAGAGCAAAATAAACAACTCTCTTTAATTGTAAAACAAAAAGGGTCAAGCATCTGTTAGTTTCAAGAGCTCTTCCAAAGGACAAATAGTTCAAAACCATTGATTCATGAGTACTTATTCAACTCAAGAGTCCTAGAGATAAAAT